>NW_027284981.1:300000-399200 GCF_040894005.1 Engystomops pustulosus
GATGGAGCGGACCCCCTGGCTCCTCTTAGGGCTGTAGTTGGGTGGTCTTGGCTGTATGATGGAGCGGACCCCCTGGCTCCTCTTAGGGCTGTAGTTGGGTGGTCTTGGCTGTATGATGGAGCGGACCCCCTGGCTCCTCTTAGGGCTGTAGTTGAGTGGTTTTGGCTGTATGATGGAGTGGACCCCCTGGCTCCTCTTAGGGCTGTAGTTGGGTGATCTTGGCTGTATGATGGAGCAGACCCCCTGGCTCCTCTTAGGGCTGTAGTTTGGTGGTCTTGGCTGTATGATGGAGCGGACCCCCTGGCTCCTCTTAGGGCTGTAGTTGGGTGGTCTTGGGTGTAAGCTGTATGATGGAGCGGACCCCCTGGCTCCTCTTAGGGTTGTAGTTGGGTGATCTTGGCTGTATGATGGAGCGGACCCCCTGGCTCCTCTTAGGGCTGTAGTTGGGTGGTCTTGGCTGTATGATGGAGCGGACCCCCTGGCTCCTCTTAAGGCTGTAGTTGGGTGGTCTTGGCTGTATGATGGAGCGGACCCCCTGGCTCCTCTTAGGGCTGTAGTTGGGTGGTCTTGGCTGTAAGCTGTATGATGGAGCGGACCCCCTGGCTCCTCTTAGGGTTGTAGTTGGGTGGTCTTGGCTGTATGATGGAGCGGACCCCCTGGCTCCTCTTAGGGCTGTAGTTGGGTGGTCTTGGCTGTAAGCTCTATGATGGAGCGGACCCCCTGGCTCCTCTTAGGGCTGTAGTTGGGTGGTCTTGGCTGTATGATGGAGCAGACCCCCTGGCTCCTCTTAGGGCTGTAGTTTGGTGGTCTTGGCTGTATGATGGAGCGGACCCCCTTGCTCCTCTTAGGGCTGTAGTTGGGTGGTCTTGGCTGTAAGCTGTATGATGGAGCGGACCCCCTGGCTCCTCTTAGGGCTGTAGTTGGGTGGTCTTGGCTGTATGATGGAGCGGACCCCCTGGTTCCTCTTAGGGCTGTAGTTGGGTGGTCTTGGCTGTATGATGGAGCGGACCCCCTGGCTCCTCTTAGGGCTGTAGTTGAGTGGTTTTGGCTGTATGATGGAGCGGACCCCCTGGCTCCTCTTAGGGCTGTAGTTGGGTGATCTTGGCTGTATGATGGAGCAGACCCCCTGGCTCCTCTTAGGGCTGTAGTTTGGTGGTCTTGGCTGTATGATGGAGCGGACCCCCTGGCTCCTCTTAGGGCTGTAGTTGGGTGGTCTTGGGTGTAAGCTGTATGATGGAGCGGACCCCCTGGCTCCTCTTAGGGTTGTAGTTGGGTGATCTTGGCTGTATGATGGAGCGGACCCCCTGGTTCCTCTTAGGGCTGTAGTTGGGTGGTCTTGGCTGTATGATGGAGCGGACCCCCTGGCTCCTCTTAGGGCTGTAGTTGGGTGGTCTTGGCTGTATGATGGAGCGGACCCCCTGGCTCCTCTTAGGGATGTAGTTGGGTGGTCTTGGCTGTAAGCTGTATGATGGAGCGGACCCCCTGGCTCCTCTTAGGGTTGTAGTTGGGTGGTCTTGGCTGTATGATGGAGCGGACCCCCTGGCTCCTCTTAGGGCTGTAGTTGGGTGGTCTTGGCTGTAAGCTCTATGATGGAGCGGACCCCCTGGCTCCTCTTAGGGCTGTAGTTGGGTGGTCTTGGCTGTATGATGGAGCAGACCCCCTGGCTCCTCTTAGGGCTGTAGTTTGGTGGTCTTGGCTGTATGATGGAGCGGACCCCCTGGCTCCTCTTAGGGCTGTAGTTGGGTGGTCTTGGCTGTAAGCTGTATGATGGAGCGGACCCCCTGGCTCCTCTTAGGGCTGTAGTTGGGTGGTCTTGGCTGTATGATGGAGCGGACCCCCTGGTTCCTCTTAGGGCTGTAGTTGGGTGGTCTTGGGTGTAAGCTGTATGATGGAGCGGACCCCCTGGCTCCTCTTAGGGTTGTAGTTGGGTGATCTTGGCTGTATGATGGAGCGGACCCCCTGGCTCCTCTTAGGGCTGTAGTTGGGTGGTCTTGGCTGTAAGCTGTATGATGGAGCGGACCCCCTGGCTCCTCTTAGGGTTGTAGTTGGGTGATCTTGGCTGTATGATGGAGCGGACCCCCTGGCTCCTCTTAGGGCTGTAGTTGGGTGGTCTTGGCTGTATGATGGAGCGGACCCCCTGGCTCCTCTTAAGGCTGTAGTTGGGTGGTCTTGGCTGTATGATGGAGCGGACCCCCTGGCTCCTCTTAGGGCTGTAGTTGGGTGGTCTTGGCTGTAAGCTGTATGATGGAGCGGACCCCCTGGCTCCTCTTAGGGTTGTAGTTGGGTGGTCTTGGCTGTATGATGGAGCGGACCCCCTGGCTCCTCTTAGGGCTGTAGTTGGGTGGTCTTGGCTGTAAGCTCTATGATGGAGCGGACCCCCTGGCTCCTCTTAGGGCTGTAGTTGGGTGGTCTTGGCTGTATGATGGAGCAGACCCCCTGGCTCCTCTTAGGGCTGTAGTTTGGTGGTCTTGGCTGTATGATGGAGCGGACCCCCTGGCTCCTCTTAGGGCTGTAGTTGGGTGGTCTTGGCTGTAAGCTGTATGATGGAGCGGACCCCCTGGCTCCTCTTAGGGCTGTAGTTGGGTGGTCTTGGCTGTATGATGGAGCGGACCCCCTGGTTCCTCTTAGGGCTGTAGTTGGGTGGTCTTGGCTGTATGATGGAGCGGACCCCCTGGCTCCTCTTAGGGCTGTAGTTGGGTGGTCTTGGCTGTATGATGGAGCGGACCCCCTGGCTCCTCTTAGGGCTGTAGTTGGGTGGTCTTGGCTGTATGATGGAGCGGACCCCCTGGCTCCTCTTAGGGCTGTAGTTGAGTGGTTTTGGCTGTATGATGGAGCGGACCCCCTGGCTCCTCTTAGGGCTGTAGTTGGGTGATCTTGGCTGTATGATGGAGCAGACCCCCTGGCTCCTCTTAGGGCTGTAGTTTGGTGGTCTTGGCTGTATGATGGAGCGGACCCCCTGGCTCCTCTTAGGGCTGTAGTTGGGTGGTCTTGGGTGTAAGCTGTATGATGGAGCGGACCCCCTGGCTCCTCTTAGGGTTGTAGTTGGGTGATCTTGGCTGTATGATGGAGCGGACCCCCTGGTTCCTCTTAGGGCTGTAGTTGGGTGGTCTTGGCTGTATGATGGAGCGGACCCCCTGGCTCCTCTTAGGGCTGTAGTTGGGTGGTCTTGGCTGTATGATGGAGCGGACCCCCTGGCTCCTCTTAGGGCTGTAGTTGGGTGGTCTTGGCTGTAAGCTGTATGATGGAGCGGACCCCCTGGCTCCTCTTAGGGTTGTAGTTGGGTGGTCTTGGCTGTATGATGGAGCGGACCCCCTGGCTCCTCTTAGGGCTGTAGTTGGGTGGTCTTGGCTGTAAGCTCTATGATGGAGCGGACCCCCTGGCTCCTCTTAGGGCTGTAGTTGGGTGGTCTTGGCTGTATGATGGAGCAGACCCCCTGGCTCCTCTTAGGGCTGTAGTTTGGTGGTCTTGGCTGTATGATGGAGCGGACCCCCTGGCTCCTCTTAGGGCTGTAGTTGGGTGGTCTTGGCTGTAAGCTGTATGATGGAGCGGACCCCCTGGCTCCTCTTAGGGCTGTAGTTGGGTGGTCTTGGCTGTATGATGGAGCGGACCCCCTGGTTCCTCTTAGGGCTGTAGTTGGGTGGTCTTGGCTGTATGATGGAGCGGACCCCCTGGCTCCTCTTAGGGCTGTAGTTGGGTGGTCTTGGCTGTATGATGGAGCGGACCCCCTGGCTCCTCTTAGGGCTGTAGTTGGGTGGTCTTGGCTGTAAGCTGTATGATGGAGCGGACCCCCTGGCTCCTCTTAGGGCTGTAGTTGGGTGGTCTTGGCTGTAAGCTGTATGATGGAGCGGACCCCCTGGCTCCTCTTAGGGCTGTAGTTTGGTGGTCTTGGCTGTATGATGGAGCGGACCCCCTGGCTCCTCTTAGGGCTGTAGTTGGGTGGTCTTGGCTGTATGATGGAGCGGACCCCCTGGCTCCTCTTAGGGCTGTAGTTGGGTGGTCTTGGCTGTATGATGGAGCGGACCCCCTGGTTCCTCTTAGGGCTGTAGTTGGGTGGTCTTGGCTGTATGATGGAGCGGACCCCCTGGCTCCTCTTAGGGCTGTAGTTGGGTGGTCTTGGCTGTATGATGGAGCGGACCCCCTGGCTCCTCTTAGGGCTATAGTTTGGTGGTCTTGGCTGTATGATGGAGCGGACCCCCTGGCTCCTCTTAGGGCTGTAGTTGGGTGGTCTTGGCTGTAAGCTGTATGATGGAGCGGACCCCCTGGCTCCTCTTAGGGCTGTAGTTGGGTGGTCTTGGCTGTACGCTGTCATTGTCCTGTCTTCCAGGTAAAGACATCGGTTCCGTTCTTGCTCCGCGGAGAGCTGCGGGAGTACCAGCACATCGGCCTGGAGTGGCTTGTCACCATGTATGAGAAGAAGCTGAATGGGATCCTGGCAGATGAGATGGGGCTTGGGAAGACCATCCAGACCATCTCGCTGCTGGCACACTTGGCTTGTGAACGAGGTGAGTACCGGTGGCCACTTACTGTGCTTCACACCGGCAGCAGCTACACCTTCTCGTCTCTTCCAGGTAACTGGGGTCCTCATCTCATTATCGTTCCCACCAGCGTCATTTTAAATTGGGAAATGGAACTTAAACGTTGGTGTCCAAGTTTTAAAATTCTCACATATTATGGCTCCCAGAAGGAGCGGAAACTTAAGAGACAGGTGAGTGGATGGTGATGAGCGGCTGCTGGGGGAGCGCAGCACTCGTCATGCTCACATCCATGTCTACTATCCATGTCTCCTCTCATAGGGATGGACAAAATCTAACGCTTTCCATGTGTGCATCACCTCGTACAAGCTCGTGCTCCAAGACCACCAGGCTTTCCGCAGAAAGAACTGGAAGTATCTGATCCTGGATGAGGCTCAGAACATCAAAAACTTCAAGTCTCAGCGCTGGCAGAGTCTCCTGAACTTCAACAGGTGAGTGGAGCGAGAGTGCGATGCCGGAGGTCCTCATGGCCTCACGGTGGTCCTCATGGTGGCTGCTTTGTGTTCTGAGTTTGCTCTTCTCCCCAGTCAGAGGCGGCTGCTGCTCACCGGGACGCCGCTGCAGAACTCGCTGATGGAGCTGTGGTCGCTCATGCACTTTCTGATGCCTCACGTCTTCCAGTCCCACCGAGAGTTTAAGGAATGGTTCTCCAATCCCCTGACTGGCATGATTGAGGGGAGTCAAGAGTACAACGAGGGTCTGGTGCGCCGCTTACACAAGGTTTGAGAGCTGAAGCAGCTGAGGGTCGGGCTCCCCTTACTGTGGCCTGGCACTATCAGCTTTTCCCATGTGATCCACAGGTGTTACGGCCATTCCTGCTCCGTAGAATTAAACTGGATGTGGAAAAGCAGATGCCCAAAAAATACGAGCATGTCATCTACTGCCGGCTATCCAAGCGCCAGCGCTTCCTGTATGATGACTTTATGGCACAAGCAGCGTAAGTTATCTGCCCCACCTCTTATTAGTGTCTCCTCATCGCAACGTACTGTGTGACCTATTCACCCCTTTCCATAGGACAAGGGAGACTCTGGCCAGCGGTCACTTCATGAGTGTCATTAACATCCTCATGCAGCTCCGCAAAGTGTGCAATCACCCAAATCTGTTTGACCCGCGCCCCATCCACTCGCCCTTCATAACCAGTGGCATCTGCTATGCAGTTCCTTCTTTGGTTCTCCAAGCTCTTCAGCGCCACCCACTCGAGGCAGGTACAGGGCCCACAGGAGGGGGGCTGATGTCGTCATAGCGGTGGTGCCAGAGTTTTGGGGGCTACAATGGTCTCTCCTCCTCTGTATCCCCAGTATATAGATACATCTTGGTTCGATCTGGTGAACTTAGAAGGACGTGTAAGCCGCTATGAGCGTGATGTCTTCCTGCCCCGGTACAAGCCTTCTCGCACCCTGATCCAAGAGATAGCAGACTCACCTGAGCCACCTCCGAGACCTCGGACTCTGAAGATGAAGGTGAACAGGTGTGTGCAGCTCCTGGGCCTGGTCTTCATGGATTCTGCCTGCTGGTGGCTCGTCTCACATCATTTACTTTTCTTCAGGTCGCTTCAGCCTGTTAAGCCGGATCCACGTTCTGTTGTGGTTAACAATCCCCGTCCTATTCAAAAGTCTCCGGATGTGCTCTCCAGCCCGCAGCCCCCGGCTCCTCCATCGTTGCCATCCAGTAGCTGTCCTCCTGCTCCTGCGCTTGTTCCTGCGCTGAAGGGTGAGAGCACTCGCTCTGCTGTTACCTCACTGTGTCCGCTCCTCTTACTCACCATCACATCATTTTAATGTTTGCAGCTCCGCTCACTGTCCAGTCAGGTCCAGTACCACCATCTGTGACTCCAATGTCGAATGGGGCAGGAAAGCCTGTGCCGGTGCAGAACACGCAGCCAGTGTGCAGCGCCCCCCAGAGGCTGATCCTGACCCCTGACACGCAGGCACGGCTGCCTTGTAAGTAGCTGCGGCACGGCCTTTGCTGTATATGAGGTTTCCTCTGTGAGATATAATGTTCCCCCGTCTGTCTCTTAGCTGGAGAAGTAATCAGCCTGGCACAGCTGGCATCTCTCAGTGGGCGTCCTCTACAAGGTGCGGCTGCTACCAAACCTCTTACCCTGCAGCTACAGGGCACCAAGCTGACATTAAGCGGAGCTCCGGTGCGACCCATGGGAGTAGGGCAGCCACGGCCCGTGCAGGGTAAGAGTCCTCTCCGCCGGACATTACTGCTCCTTTTATTTCTTGGTTTCTATGCAACACAATGTAACTGCATGTTGTGTCCCAGGTAATGTGCTTCACCTGGTGTCTTCTGGTGGCCATCTGCTCAGCCAGCCCGCCCAGCTGGCGCTCCTCCAGGCCCTGGCACAGCAGAGCACACCGCCCGCGCCACCAGTCACTCAGTTGGTGCCGAATAACACTCAGGCGCAGATTGGAGTCCAGGCCGTGTCCGTGCAGTCTCTGCAGCATCCCCTCCTGAACAGCAGCGGCCTCCCTGCAGCTTCTCCCAGCCAAGGTGCGATCCTGCCCTGGTGTGTCACCTCAGAAGAGTGTCTGCAGCTCTATCTGACCAAACCTTTATCTTTATTTAGTTCCTACCTCCGGTGTGGTGAAGATTGTAGTCAGACAGCCCACCAGGGAGATTGCTGCGGCTCCACATCGCCCTCCGGTGGCACCACCTCTACGCCCTCTTCTTAGGGTCATCCCTGGTCCTCCTGCAGAACAGTCTCCTGCCCGAGAGGGAGCAGGTATGTACGGGGGGAGGCGGATGCCCATGCGCCCGTGGGTGGGGGAGATGCCTGACTTGCGTTGTGTTTGTTTGCAGCTCAAGTGGCTTCTGCCTCCACGCTGTCTCTAGCCGCTAGCCCTCTGCTTATGATGTCCAGCCCTGCAGTGACTGCCCGGCTCCCATCACCCAGCACTGCTCAGCCCAGTGTAGAGGAGTGCCCGGGCCCCCCGGTGTCTGGAGTGGCTCTACGCATCCTGACCACCTCTGCTGCTGTGCAGCTGACAAACCACAACTCTCCTTCTCCTAGACACATTCAGAGCCCCGCTATTCCCAACTGCTCGGGGGCCCCCAGCAGCGCCACCCCTGGGCTGTTCCCCGAAACTGCACCTGGCCTAGTGGTTGTAAAACCTCTGCACAATCCGGAGGCTAGTGCTGGCCCCCTGGACATGCCGCCGGTCCTGAATGGGAATGGTACAGCCATACAGTCACTCCCAAACCCCTCCACGTCTTCTGATAATGCCCTGTATGTTAATCTCATTCAGAACCCTCCTCCTTCCCCTCCTGCTTCCAGCATCCCAAAAATGGCTCCGGCTCCCCCCACTTACAACTTGAGCTTAGTTCCTGCCCTTCTAGCAAATTCCTCTCCGGCCACAGTGCCCGGCCCTTACCCTCTCCCAGCTCGCTTCCTCACCAGTCCCGTATCTCTACTGACCCTGTCCCCACTAGCATCCAGCAGCAGCGGCCCCTCGCCTGTTCTCTACACACCCCCCAACGCTCCAGTATCTGCTCCACTGCCCTTGCTGGCTGCCCCAGTGTCATTCACAGCCCCCCTGCCCATCTCCACTACCAGCCAAAGCTCAATGGCTCCTAGTCTCTCTGAGAGCCCATTCCAGCTCCCACGGACATCACCCATACTGCCTGTGTCAGCACCCGCAGCCTCTCCCATCCCCTCCTTACCTGCAGCGGGCCCTGCTCCATCACCTGCTCCTCTGGTACTGGAGGCCCCAGGTAACCAGCCTCTCATCCTGTCCTCAGACCCTGTGCCTCTCCTGGAAGCCTCGGAGTCATTGCCTCCTCTGGTACTCAATACATCCTCCCCTGTGCCCGTGCTGTCCTCCCCTGTGCCCGTGCTGTCCTCCCCTGTGCCCGTGCTGTCCTCCCCTGTGCCCGTGCTGTCCTCCCCTGTGCCCGTGCTGTCCTCCCCTGGCACGGTCCCTTTCTTGGCCTCTGCTAAGATGCCCCTTCCTATAGTGAATGCATCTTCTAACCCTTCCACCACATTTTCCCAGTCTCGAGCATCTGCCTTTCCTTTGTTGGCCTCTGCTGGATCATCTGGTGAGCCGGTGTCCTCGCACTCCATACTTATACCGGCTCCTATATCTCTGGCGCCATTGAGACAGTCTGCACCCATCACCTCGCTGACGTTTACCAGCCCCGGCTCTGTCACTTCCGTAGCTGCTTCTCCTCTACCGGCTGTGGTGGCAAAGATTGCTGCCCTGCCTCCAGTAGCGTCTGATGCCCCCATGCCTGCGTCTTCTCTCCTGCCTCCTGTAGCCGCTGATGCCCAGGTGCTTCCAGCTCTGGAGCCGGCTGAAGGTTCTCCATTGGTGCAGCCAGTCATTTCTGCTTTCTCTCAGTCTCCTCTGCCTTGCTTGTCTCTCAGGATTCCAGCTCCACAACCCTCATTGCCCATCTCCACACAGTCTCCCTCCATGCCAGCCCCTGCCCCAGCGCCTATGCCCTCACTGCCAGCCTCTACCCCTGTTCCTTTGCCCCTGCTGCCAGCTTCCACACCTGCTCCTATGTCCTCGTTGCCTGCTTGTTCCTTAGATCCAGCCTCTCTGTTACTGGGGCCGACTCCCGGCCCTCATGTGTCGTCCCCAGCACCTGTAGACACGGCACCCACGTCACTGCTGCCACCCTCATCAGCCGGCCAGCCGCTGGTCATCTCATTCTCTGCCCCTTCCTCTCACATCCCTCTGCTCCCGGCCCTGCCTCCCCAGGCACCTGTAACCACTGTGCACCCCAATGTCACCCCTAAGCCCGTCCCTTTAGTACCCAGCCCGGTGCCTACAGCTGTTTCCCCCCCGCTGCTCCCTGTCCCTAGCCTAGCACCGGAGCCATCCTTGTCCCTCTCTGAGGCGGACCCCCAGGCAGTCGGCATGACCCTGGGCTCGGAGTCTGAGCGCACAATGGAAGCAGACGAGCTGCGGCCCCCGCACAATCCTGTGGTGAGCGTCCGTCTGCGGCGCCAGCTGCCGCCTCCGCCGCGCTCTCCGTTCTACCTGGTAAGTTCTCACACCTGGTTATGTCTGATGGATGTTTCTGGGAGATTCTGACACAATAATGGGAATGTTTTCTGTACAGGAGCCGCTAGAGGAGCGACGTAGAAATCACAAGCTGGAGCGACTAGAAAGGATTTTTCATCTGAATGAGAGGAGAAGTAACCTGGCTCCAGTGTATGGGAGCGAGGTGCTGCGGCTCTGCACCCTGCAGCCGGGCGCCGCTCACATGGGTGCTATGAGGAGCTGCATGTACACGGCACAGCAGCGCCTGGAGCAGCTGGCGCCCATCATCGAGAGGTGGGTGCAGCCTGCACTGTGGGCACCTTGTCATCCTCCAGGCCCCATTACTTATCTACATCGTGTCCTTCTAGGTTTATATTTGCTATGCCTCCTGTGGAGGCGCCACAGATCACTCTGCACACCTCTCACCCACCCCCCTCCCTGGTGTTAGAGGAGTCCCTCTTCAAGAACAGACTGTCCGGGGAGCTAACCCCCCACACCCGCTGCCTGCATCGCATCATCTCCAATATGAGGACACAGTTCCCTGACCTCCGACTAATCCAGTACGACTGCGGTGAGTACAGCGCCTCCTGCTGGGAGGGACTGCTGCTGCCATGTACTGGCTTGTGTATGTATATCTGTGGGGGGGTATGTATATATGTGGGGGGGTATGTATATATATATATATATGTATATATATATGTGTGTGTGTATATATATATATATGTGTGTGTATATATATATATGTGTGTGTATATATATATGTGTGTGTGTATATATATATGTGTGTGTATATATATATGTGTGTGTGTATATATATATGTGTGTGTGTATATATATATGTGTGTGTGTATATATATATGTGTGTGGGGGTATGTATATATGTGTGGGGGTATGTATATATGTGTGTGTGTATATATATGTGGGGGTATGTATGTATATCTGTGTGGGGGGAGTATGCATATATAAATATATGTGTGTGGGGGGGTATGTGTGTGTGTATATATATATATATCTTATGGTGGAGTCAGATATCCTGATTATTGCTGCCGTCTCATCCTGTTGTGATGTCTTGTAGTAAAATATGTGATGTATGTATAAGACCGTCCGCTTGCGTTCGGTGAGACTCTTCTGCATGTTGTTGTGTGGGCCGGGCGTGTCGTTGTGTGGCCCGGCGTCATTGTGTGGCCGCTGTGTGGGCCGGCGTCATTGTGTGGCCGCTGTGTGACCCCGTGTCGTTGTGTGGGCCGGGCGTGTCCGCTGTGTGTGGTCGCTGTGTCATTGTGTGGCCGCTGTGTGGGCCCGGCGTGTCATTGTGGGGTCGGTGTGTGTGGGCCCGGCATGTTATTGTGGGGTCGGTGTGTGTGGGCCGGGCGTGTCCGCTGAGTATGGCCGCTGTGTCATTGTGTGGCTGCTGTGTCATTGTGTGGCCGCTGTGTGGGCCCGGCGTGTCGTTGTGTGGCCGCTGTGTGGTCGGTGTGTGTGTGGGCCCGGCGTGTTGGTGTGTGTGTGTGTGTGTGTGTGTGTGTGTGGGCCCGGCGTGTCGGTGTGTGTGTGGTCTGTGTGTGGTCTGTGTGTGTGTGTGTGTGTGGCCGCTGTGGGGCTGGGGCCGAGTGTGTGTGTGTGTGGGGCCGATGTGTGGTCGGTGTGTGTGTGGGGCCGCTGTGTGGTCGGTGTGCGTGTGGGGCCGCTGTGTGGTCGGTGTGCGTGTGGGGCCGCTGTGTGGTCGGTGTGCGTGGGGGGCCGCTGTGTGGTCGGTGTGCGTGGGGGGCCGCTGTGTGGTCGGTGTGCGTGTGGGGCTGCTGTGTGGTCTGTCTGTCTGTCTGTCTGTGTGTGTGTGTGTGGGGCCGCTGTGTGTGTGTGTGTGTGTGTGGGGCCGCTGTGTGGTCTGTCTGTGTGTGTGTGTGTGGGGCCGCTGTGTGGTCTGTCTGTGTGTGTGTGTGTGTGGGGCCGCTGTGTGGTCGGTGTGTGTGTGTGGGGCCGCTGTGTGGTCGGTGTGTGTGTGGGGCCGCTGTGTGGGTGTGTGGGGCTGGGGCCGAGTGTGTGTGTGTGTGTGGGGCTGGGGCCGAGTGTGTGTGTGTGTGTGGGGCTGGGGCCGAGTGTGTGTGTGTGTGGGGGGGCTGGGGCCGAGTGTGTGTGTGTGGGGCCGCTGTGTGTGTGTGGGGCCGCTGTGTGGTCGGTGTGTGTGGGCGGTGTGTCGTTGTGGGGTCGGGGTGTGTGTGGGCCCGGCGTGTCGTTGTGTGGTCGATGTGTGTGGGCCCGGCGTGTCGTTGTGTGGTCGGTGTGTGTGTGTGGTCGGTGTGTGTGTGTGGTCGGTGTGTGTGTGTGTGTGTGTGGTCGGTGTGTGTGTGTGGTCGGTGTGTGTGTGTGGTCGGTGTGTGTGTGTGGTCGGTGTGTGTGTGGCCGTTGTGTGGTCGGTGTGTGTGGTCGTTGTGTGGTGTGTGTGTGTGGGCCCGGCGTGTCGTTGTGGGGTCGGGGTGTGTGTGGGCCCGGCGTGTCGTTGTGGGGTCGGGGTGTGTGTGGGCCCGGCGTGTCGTTGTGTGGTCGGGGTGTGTGTGGGCCCGGCGTGTCGTTGTGTGGTCGGGGTGTGTGTGGGCCCGGCGTGTCGTTGTGTGGTCGGTGTGTGTGTGTGGTCGTTGTGTGGTGTGTGTGTGTGGTCGGTGTGTGTGGCCGTTGTGTAGTCGGTGTGTGTGTGTGGTCGTTGTGTGGTGTGTGTGTGTGGGCCCGGCGTGTCGTTGTGGGGTCGGGGTGTGTGTGGGCCCGGCGTGTCGTTGTGTGGTGTGTGTGTGTGGGCCCGGCGTGTCGTTGTGGGGTCGGGGTGTGTGTGGGCCCGGCGTGTCGTTGTGGGGTCGGGGTGTGTGTGGGCCCGGCGTGTCGTTGTGTGGTCGGGGTGTGTGTGGGCCCGGCGTGTCGTTGTGTGGTCGGGGTGTGTGTGGGCCCGGCGTGTCGTTGTGTGGTCGGGGTGTGTGTGGGCCCGGCGTGTCGTTGTGGGGTCGGGGTGTGTGTGGGCCCGGCGTGTCGTTGTGGGCCCGGCGTGTCGTTGTGGGGTCGGGGTGTGTGTGGGCCCGGCGTGTCGTTGTGGGGTCGGGGTGTGTGTGGGCCCGGCGTGTCGTTGTGTGGTCGGGGTGTGTGTGGGCCCGGCGTGTCGTTGTGTGGTCGGTGTGTGTGTGTGGCCGTTGTGTGGTCGGTGTGTGTGGGCCCGGCGTGTCGTTGTGTGGTCGGGGTGTGTGTGGGCCCGGCGTGTCGTTGTGTGGTCGGGGTGTGTGTGGGCCCGGCGTGTCGTTGTGTGGTCGGTGTGTGTGTGTGGTCGGGGTGTGTGTGTGGCCGTTGTGTGGTCGGTGTGTGTGGCCGTTGTGTGGTCGGTGTGTGTGGCCGTTGTGTGGTCGGTGTGTGTGGGCCCGGCGTGTCGTTGTGTGTTCGGGGTGTGTGTGTGGTCGGGGTGTGTGTGTGGCCGTTGTGTGGTCGGTGTGTGTGGCCGTTGTGTGGTCGGTGTGTGTGGCCGTTGTGTGGTCGGTGTGTGTGGGCCCGGCGTGTCGTTGTGTGGTCGGGGTGTGTGTGGGCCCGGCGTGTCGTTGTGTGGTCGGTGTGTGTGTGTGGTCGGGGTGTGTGTGTGGCCGTTGTGTGGTCGGTGTGTGTGGCCGTTGTGTGGTCGGTGTGTGTGGGCCCGGCGTGTCGTTGTGGGGTCGGGGTGTGTGTGGGCCCGGCTGGTCGTTGTGTGGTGTGTGTGGTCGTTGTGTGGTGGGTGTGTGTGTGTGTGGTCGTTGTGTGGTGTGTGTGTGTGGTCGTTGTGTGGTGTGTGTGTGTGTGGTCGTTGTGTGGTGTGTGTGTGTGTGGTCGTTGTGTGGTGTGTGTGTGTGTGGGCGGTGTGTGTGTGGTCGGTGTGTGTGTGGGCCCGGCGTGTCGTTGTGTGGGCGGTGTGTGTGTGTGTGGTCGGTGTGTGTGGGCCCGGCGTGTCGTTGTGTGGGCCCGGCGTGTCGTTGTGTGGGCCCGGTGTGTCGTTGTGTGGGCCCGGCGTGTCGTTGTGTGGGCGGTGTGTGTGTGTGGACCCGGCGTGTCGTTGTGTGGGCGGTGTGTGTGTGGGCCCGGTGTGTCGTTGTGTGGGCGGTGTGTGTGTGGGCCCGGCGTGTCGTTGTGTGGGCGGTGTGTGTGTGTGGTCGGTGTGTGTGGGCCCGGCGTGTCGTTGTGTGGGCCCGGTGTGTGTGTGTGGGCCCGGTGTGTGTGTGTGGGCGGTGTGTGTGTGTGGTGTGTGTGTGTGGGCCCGGCGTGTCGTTGTGTGGTCGGTGTGTGTGTGGGCCCGGCGTGTCGTTGTGTGGGCGGTGTGTGTGTGTGGGCGGTGTGTGTGTGGGCCCGGCGTGTCGTTGTGTGGGCGGTGTGTGTGTGGGCCCGGCGTGTCGTTGTGTGGGCGGTGTGTGTGTGTGGGCGGTGTGTGTGTGGGCCCGGCGTGTCGTTGTGTGGTCGGTGTGTGTGTGGGCGGTGTGTGTGTGTGGGCGGTGTGTGTGTGTGGGCCCGGCGTGTCGTTGTGTGGTCGGTGTGTGTGTGGGCCCGGCGTGTCGTTGTGTGGGCGGTGTGTGTGTGGGCGGTGTGTGTGTGTGGACCCGGCGTGTCGTTGTGTGGGCGGTGTGTGTGTGGGCCCGGCGTGTCGTTGTGTGGGCGGTGTGTGTGTGGACCCGGCGTGTCGTTGTGTGGGCGGTGTGTCGTTGTGTGGGCGGTGTGTGTGTGTGGTCGGTGTGTGTGGGCCCGGCGTGTCGTTGTGTGGGCCCGGTGTGTGTGTGTGGGCCCGGTGTGTGTGTGTGGTGTGTGTGTGTGGGCCCGGCGTGTCGTTGTGTGGTCGGTGTGTGTGTGGGCCCGGCGTGTCGTTGTGTGGGCGGTGTGTGTGTGTGGGCGGTGTGTGTGTGGGCCCGGCGTGTCGTTGTGTGGGCGGTGTGTGTGTGGGCCCGGCGTGTCGTTGTGTGGGCGGTGTGTGTGTGTGGGCGGTGTGTGTGTGGGCCCGGCGTGTCGTTGTGTGGGCGGTGTGTGTGTGGGCCCGGCGTGTCGTTGTGTGGGCGGTGTGTGTGTGTGGGCGGTGTGTGTGTGGGCCCGGCGTGTCGTTGTGTGGTCGGTGTGTGTGTGTGGTCGTTGTGTGGTGTGTGTGTGTGGTCGGTGTGTGTGGCCGTTGTGTAGTCGGTGTGTGTGTGTGGTCGTTGTGTGGTGTGTGTGTGTGGGCCCGGCGTGTCGTTGTGGGGTCGGGGTGTGTGTGGGCCCGGCGTGTCGTTGTGTGGTCGGGGTGTGTGTGGGCCCGGCGTGTCGTTGTGGGGTCGGGGTGTGTGTGGGCCCGGCGTGTCGTTGTGGGCCCGGCGTGTCGTTGTGTGGGCGGTGTGTGTGTGGGCCCGGCGTGTCGTTGTGTGGGCGGTGTGTGTGTGGGCCCGGCGTGTCGTTGTGGGGTCGGGGTGTGTGTGGGCCCGGCGTGTCGTTGTGTGGTCGGGGTGTGTGTGGGCCCGGCGTGTCGTTGTGTGGTCGGTGTGTGTGTGTGGCCGTTGTGTGGTCGGTGTGTGTGGGCCCGGCGTGTCGTTGTGTGGTCGGGGTGTGTGTGGGCCCGGCGTGTCGTTGTGTGGTCGGGGTGTGTGTGGGCCCGGCGTGTCGTTGTGTGGTCGGTGTGTGTGTGTGGTCGGGGTGTGTGTGTGGCCGTTGTGTGGTCGGTGTGTGTGGCCGTTGTGTGGTCGGTGTGTGTGGCCGTTGTGTGGTCGGTGTGTGTGGGCCCGGCGTGTCGTTGTGTGGTCGGGGTGTGTGTGTGGTCGGGGTGTGTGTGTGGCCGTTGTGTGGTCGGTGTGTGTGGCCGTTGTGTGGTCGGTGTGTGTGGCCGTTGTGTGGTCGGTGTGTGTGGGCCCGGCGTGTCGTTGTGTGGTCGGGGTGTGTGTGGGCCCGGCGTGTCGTTGTGTGGTCGGTGTGTGTGTGTGGTCGGGGTGTGTGTGTGGCCGTTGTGTGGTCGGTGTGTGTGGCCGTTGTGTGGTCGGTGTGTGTGGGCCCGGCGTGTCGTTGTGGGGTCGGGGTGTGTGTGGGCCCGGCTGGTCGTTGTGTGGTGTGTGTGGTCGTTGTGTGGTGGGTGTGTGTGTGTGTGGTCGTTGTGTGGTGTGTGTGTGTGGTCGTTGTGTGGTGTGTGTGTGTGTGGTCGTTGTGTGGTGTGTGTGTGTGTGGTCGTTGTGTGGTGTGTGTGTGTGTGGGCGGTGTGTGTGTGGTCGGTGTGTGTGTGGGCCCGGCGTGTCGTTGTGTGGGCGGTGTGTGTGTGTGTGGTCGGTGTGTGTGGGCCCGGCGTGTCGTTGTGTGGGCCCGGTGTGTCGTTGTGTGGGCCCGGTGTGTCGTTGTGTGGGCGGTGTGTGTGTGGGCCCGGCGTGTCGTTGTGGGGTCGGGGTGTGTGTGGGCCCGGCGTGTCGTTGTGTGGTCGGGGTGTGTGTGGGCCCGGCGTGTCGTTGTGGGGTCGGGGTGTGTGTGGGCCCGGCGTGTCGTTGTGGGCCCGGCGTGTCGTTGTGTGGGCGGTGTGTGTGTGGGCCCGGCGTGTCGTTGTGTGGGCGGTGTGTGTGTGGGCCCGGCGTGTCGTTGTGGGGTCGGGGTGTGTGTGGGCCCGGCGTGTCGTTGTGTGGTCGGGGTGTGTGTGGGCCCGGCGTGTCGTTGTGTGGTCGGTGTGTGTGTGTGGCCGTTGTGTGGTCGGTGTGTGTGGGCCCGGCGTGTCGTTGTGTGGTCGGGGTGTGTGTGGGCCCGGCGTGTCGTTGTGTGGTCGGGGTGTGTGTGGGCCCGGCGTGTCGTTGTGTGGTCGGTGTGTGTGTGTGGTCGGGGTGTGTGTGTGGCCGTTGTGTGGTCGGTGTGTGTGGCCGTTGTGTGGTCGGTGTGTGTGGCCGTTGTGTGGTCGGTGTGTGTGGGCCCGGCGTGTCGTTGTGTGGTCGGGGTGTGTGTGTGGTCGGGGTGTGTGTGTGGCCGTTGTGTGGTCGGTGTGTGTGGCCGTTGTGTGGTCGGTGTGTGTGGCCGTTGTGTGGTCGGTGTGTGTGGGCCCGGCGTGTCGTTGTGTGGTCGGGGTGTGTGTGGGCCCGGCGTGTCGTTGTGTGGTCGGTGTGTGTGTGTGGTCGGGGTGTGTGTGTGGCCGTTGTGTGGTCGGTGTGTGTGGCCGTTGTGTGGTCGGTGTGTGTGGGCCCGGCGTGTCGTTGTGGGGTCGGGGTGTGTGTGGGCCCGGCTGGTCGTTGTGTGGTGTGTGTGGTCGTTGTGTGGTGGGTGTGTGTGTGTGTGGTCGTTGTGTGGTGTGTGTGTGTGGTCGTTGTGTGGTGTGTGTGTGTGTGGTCGTTGTGTGGTGTGTGTGTGTGTGGGCGGTGTGTGTGTGGTCGGTGTGTGTGTGGGCCCGGCGTGTCGTTGTGTGGGCGGTGTGTGTGTGTGTGGTCGGTGTGTGTGGGCCCGGCGTGTCGTTGTGTGGGCCCGGTGTGTCGTTGTGTGGGCCCGGTGTGTCGTTGTGTGGGCCCGGCGTGTCGTTGTGTGGGCGGTGTGTGTGTGTGGACCCGGCGTGTCGTTGTGTGGGCGGTGTGTGTGTGGGCCCGGCGTGTCGTTGTGTGGGCGGTGTGTGTGTGTGGTCGGTGTGTGTGGGCCCGGCGTGTCGTTGTGTGGGCCCGGTGTGTGTGTGTGGGCCCGGTGTGTGTGTGTGGGCGGTGTGTGTGTGTGGTGTGTGTGTGTGGGCCCGGCGTGTCGTTGTGTGGTCGGTGTGTGTGTGGGCCCGGCGTGTCGTTGTGTGGGCGGTGTGTGTGTGTGGGCGGTGTGTGTGTGGGCCCGGCGTGTCGTTGTGTGGTCGGTGTGTGTGTGGGCCCGGCGTGTCGTTGTGTGGGCGGTGTGTGTGTGTGGGCGGTGTGTGTGTGGGCCCGGCGTGTCGTTGTGTGGGCGGTGTGTGTGTGTGGGCGGTGTGTGTGTGGGCCCGGCGTGTCGTTGTGTGGTCGGTGTGTGTGTGGACCCGGCGTGTCGTTGTGTGGGCGGTGTGTGTGTGGGCCCGGCGTGTCGTTGTGTGGGCGGTGTGTGTGTGGGCCCGGTGTGTCGTTGTGTGGGCGGTGTGTGTGTGGGCCCGGCGTGTCGTTGTGTGGGCGGTGTGTGTGTGGACCCGGCGTGTCGTTGTGTGGGCCCGGCGTGTCGTTGTGTGGGCGGTGTGTGTGTGGGCCCGGCGTGTCGTTGTGTGGTCGGTGTGTGTGTGGGCCCGGCGTGTCGTTGTGTGGGCGGTGTGTGTGTGTGGGCGGTGTGTGTGTGGGCCCGGCGTGTCGTTGTGTGGGCGGTGTGTGTGTGGGCCCGGCGTGTCGTTGTGTGGGCGGTGTGTGTGTGTGGGCGGTGTGTGTGTGGGCCCGGCGTGTCGTTGTGTGGGCCCGGTGTGTGTGTGTGGTCGGTGTGTGTGGGCCCGGCGTGTCGTTGTGTGGGCGGTGTGTGTGTGGGCCCGGCGTGTCGTTGTGTGGTCGGTGTGTGTGTGGGCCCGGCGTGTCGTTGTGTGGGCGGTGTGTGTGTGGGCCCGGCGTGTCGTTGTGTGGGCGGTGTGTGTGTGTGGGCGGTGTGTGTGTGGCTGTTTGTCTTTTTGATTCCTCCTAATCACGGAAGATGTAAAAATGGACTCCGGAGCAAGTTCATCGTGATGAATGGGAAAAGCCGCAGCACAGATGGGCCGGGCCCTGGTGTGCTTGTGATCACTTCCTTTGGCAGGTGGCAGCACCCGAGTTGCTCTTTGACCCCGGGGCCTGCAGCTTTCCCACAGGAGGGTCCTCAGTATTTCTTTTTTCGTTTGCAGGAAAATTGCAAACCCTGGATCGACTGCTGCGTCAGCTGAAGTCCGGTGGCCATCGTGTCCTCCTCTTCACACAGATGACTCGGATGCTGGATATCTTGGAGCAGTTTCTGAATTATCACGGACATATCTATCTGCGCCTGGATGGATCCACCCGCGTGGAGCAGAGACAGGTAACGGAGCGCCGGTGCGGAGCTACACCACGGTGTCTAGAGGAGACTCACTCCTGTCCTTACTCCTCTCCAGGTGCTGATGGAAAGGTTCAACATGGACAAGCGGATCTTCTGCTTTATTCTTTCCACCCGCAGTGGGGGGGTGGGAGTGAACCTTACAGGGGCCGACACCGTTATCTTTTATGACAGCGATTGGAATCCCACCATGGATGCGCAGGCGCAGGACCGCTGTCACCGCATTGGACAGACGCGGGACGTGCACATCTACAGGTAGCGGCAGCCTTCCCTTCTGTTACTGACATTTATCTGCAGCCGCTTCTACTTCTCCTCCTTCTTCTTGTGTTAGGTTGGTCAGTGAGCGAACTGTGGAAGAAAATATTCTGAAGAAAGCCCAGCAGAAGCGTTTGCTGGGAGACATGGCCATAGAGGGTGGAAACTTCACTACAGCTTACTTCAAGCAGGTGAGTGAGAGATCCTGGGGATGTCCTGTAGAGTCCTGAGCGGGGTGCATGTGCTGTGTCCTGTAGAGTCCTGAGCGGGGTGCATGTGCCGTGTCCTGTAGAGTCCTGAGCGGGGTGCATGTGCTGTGTCCTGTAGAGTCCTGAGCGGGGTGCATGTGCCGTGTCCTGTAGAGTCCTGAGCGGGGTGTATGTGCCGTGTCCTGTAGAGTCCCGAGCGGGGTGTATGTGCCGTGTCCTGTAGAGTCCCGAGCGGGGTGTATGTGCCGTGTCCTGTAGAGTCCTGAGCGGGGTGCATGTGCCGTGTCCTGTAGAGTCCCGAGCGGGGTGCATGTGCCGTGTCCTGTAGAGTCCCGAGCGGGGTGCATGTGCCGTGTCCTGTAGAGTCCCGAGCGGGGTGCATGTGCCGTGTCCTGTAGAGTCCCGAGCGGGGTGTATGTGCCGTGTCCTGTAGAGTCCCGAGCGGGGTGTATGTGCCGTGTCCTGTAGAGTCCCGAGCGGGGTGCATGTGCCGTGTCCTGTAGAGTCCTGAGCGGGGTGTATGTGCCGTGTCCTGTAGAGTCCTGAGCGGGGTGTATGTGCCGTGTCCTGTAGAGTCCTCAGCAGGGTGTATGTGCTGTGTCCTGTAAAGTCCTGAGCGGGGTGTATGTGCTGTGTCCTGTAGAGTCCTGAGCGGGGTGTCTGTGCTGTGTCCAGTCCTGAGCGGGGTGTATGTGCCGTGTCCTGTAGAGTCCTGAGCGGGGTGCATGTGCCGTGTCCTGTAGAGTCCTGAGCGGGGTGCATGTGCCGTGTCCTGTAGAGTCCTGAGCGGGGTGTATGTGCCGTGTCCTGTAGAGTCCCGAGCGGGGTGTATGTGCCGTGTCCTGTAAAGTCCTGAGCGGGGTGTATGTGCCGTGTCCTGTAGAGTCCTGAGCAGGGTGTATGTGCTGTGTCCTGTAAAGTCCTGAGCGGGGTGCATGTGCCGTGTCCTGTAGAGTCCTGAGCAGGGTGTATGTGCTGTGTCCTGTAAAGTCCTGAGCGGGGTGCATGTGCCGTGTCCTGTAGAGTCCTGAGCGGGGTGCATGTGCCGTGTCCTGTAGAGTCCTGAGCGGGGTGCATGTGCCGTGTCCTGTAGAGTCCTGAGCGGGGTGCATGTGCCGTGTCCTGTAGAGTCCTGAGCGGGGTGTATGTGCTGTGTCCTGTAAAGTCCTGAGCGGGGTGTATGTGCTGTGTCCTGTAGAGTCCTGAGCGGGGTGTCTGTGCTGTGTCCTGTAGAGTCCTGAGCGGGGTGTCTGTGCTGTGTCCAGTCCTGAGCGGGGTGCATGTGCCGTGTCCTGTAGAGTCCTGAGCGGGGTGCATGTGCCGTGTCCTGTAGAGTCCTGAGCGGGGTGCATGTGCCGTGTCCTGTAGAGTCCTGAGCGGGGTGCATGTGCCGTGTCCTGTAGAGTCCTGAGCGGGGTGCATGTGCCGTGTCCTGTAGAGTCCTGAGCGGGGTGCATGTGCCGTGTCCTGTAGAGTCCTGAGCGGGGTGCATGTGCCGTGTCCTGTAGAGTCCTGAGCGGGGTGCATGTGCCGTGTCCTGTAGAGTCCTGAGCGGGGTGCATGTGCCGTGTCCTGTAGAGTCCCGAGCGGGGTGCATGTGCCGTGTCCTGTAGAGTCCCGAGCGGGGTGCATGTGCCGTGTCCTGTAGAGTCCTGAGCGGGGTGCATGTGCCGTGTCCTGTAGAGTCCTGAGCGGGGTGCATGTGCCGTGTCCTGTAGAGTCCTGAGCGGGGTGCATGTGCCGTGTCCTGTAGAGTCCTGAGCGGGGTGCATGTGCCGTGTCCTGTAGAGTCCTGAGCGGGGTGCATGTGCCGTGTCCTGTAGAGTCCTGAGCGGGGTGCATGTGCCGTGTCCTGTAGAGTCCTGAGCGGGGTGCATGTGCCGTGTCCTGTAGAGTCCTGAGCGGGGTGCATGTGCCGTGTCCTGTAGAGTCCTGAGCGGGGTGCATGTGCCGTGTCCTGTAGAGTCCTGAGCGGGGTGCATGTGCCGTGTCCTGTAGAGTCCTGAGCGGGGTGCATGTGCCGTGTCCTGTAGAGTCCCGAGCGGGGTGTATGTGCCGTGTCCTGTAGAGTCCTGAGCGGGGTGCATGTGCCGTGTCCTGTAGAGTCCCGAGCGGGGTGTATGTGCCGTGTCCTGTAGAGTCCCGAGCGGGGTGTATGTGCTGGATTGCTCATTTTCTTTTTATTTAGCAATCGATCCGGGAGCTGTTTGATATGGAAGAAACCTCTCGCAAAGAATCTGAAGTGCGCAATGCGTCCCCGGACGATTCTGCAGAAGAAGGAGCAACATCTCGACAAGCTCATATCCTGGAACAGGTGACTGATCTCCATCCGCTATACGTTATATGGCGTCGCTCTGGGTTCTGGCTCCATGATGATGATGATTGCTCTGGGTTCTGGCTCCATGATGATGATGATGATTGCTCTGGGTTCTGGCTCCATGATGATGATGATGATCGCTCTGGGTTCTGGCTCCATGATGATGATGATGATTGCTCTGGGTTCTGGCTCCATGATGATGATCATCGCTCTGGGTTCTGGCTCCATGATGATGATGATTGCTCTGGGTTCTGGCTTGCCTTGTGTGTGAAGGCTCTTGTGGTCCCCTGGTGTCCGGCTCTCACGCTCTGTGACTGGTTTCCGCAGGCGCTGTGTGGTGCAGAGGACGAGGAGGACACGCTGGCCGCATCTCTGGTCAGAGCTGAACAGGTTGCAGATCTTGCAGAGTTTAATGAAAATGTGCCTTTGGAGCCAGAAGAAGAGGAGCCGAGCCGCGCGGAGCAGGAGATTTCTGCTTTGGTGGAACAGGTAACACTTGAAATGACCACATGGAAGTACCACGTGTCTTACCCTGAGCATTAACGTGTACCTATTGTTCTCCAGCTGACGCCCATCGAGAGGTATGCCATGTGCTTCCTGGAAGCCTCCTTAGAAGAAGTCAGTAAAGAGGAGCTGAAGCAGGCGGAAGTGAGTGACACGGTCTCCTCCTCACACGCCACTTGGGACATTTTGACCACTTTTTGATGAGGCTTTTCTTTCTCCACAGGAGCAGGTAGAAGCCGCTCGTAAAGACCTTTTCCTTGCAAAAGATGAGGTTGGTTTGATGACAGAAGTGAATTTGGAGGAAGAAGCCAGGAGAAGTCGCAAAGTGAAGACTCCAGTACTCGCCAAGAACCCTGAACGCATTGGGGTCCGCATGAGCGAAAGGTTAAGAGGAAGCAAACCATCTGAAAGTTTGGACCCCACAGTTGGCCCCACCATTTCAGATGTTGCACTGCCATCCCAAGAGGAGGAAGTCAAGCATGAAAATCCATCGCCCACCCTGAACAGTCAAGCCACTCCAGAACCAGAAGATGCTTCTACAAGTGCAGAGATTGTGGCCTGTACGTCTCCTATAATCAAGGAACTTTCCACTGCTTTGCCTCCTATTGATATGTCTGAAACTGACTCTGCTCCTAATGGCATTGAGTCTGAGATGCCAACTACTGAGGTCGCTGTGATGGATAACGTTGTAGAAACGGGCGCGGTGCCAGGCAGCCCAGTGGGCGCGGTGCCAGGCAGCCCAGTGGGCGCGGTGCCAGGCAGCCCAGTGGGCGCGGTGCCAGGCAGCCCAGTGGGCGCGGTGCCAGGCAGCCCAGTACCACCTCGCACCCCTCGCAAGAAAGTCTTTGCAGACTGTGAGATTACACTTGCGGGAGCCACAGAGACCTCTCCTACTGCAAAAGTGCTGAGACGACTGCCTGGACGTCTTGTTACTGTGGTGCAAGAAAGAATTCCAACTCCTCGCCGCCAAAATAAGGGGAACCAGACAGCCGCTGAGAATGAGTCTCCGAGTCCTTGTATGCCTGCCCCTCTCAGCCCTTCTCACGATCGCTTCTCTGAAGAGACTTCTGAGACTGGGAGCCCCCCACCAAAGCGAAAGAGAGGGAGGCCCCCTAAAACAAGAGCACAAAGGTCAGTACCCAGTGTGCACAAGCATATGGTGATGCCTGACTGCTCTGCCTCCATGTCTCATGACCCGGGCGCTGCTTCAGACTTGGCTTCTACGTCTATCCAGACATCTGTCAGTCCAAATTCTACCTTTAAGGTAAACTCGGACAGTGAAAGTGGATCACCTATAGAGAAAAGGAAGAGGGGAAGACCCCCAAAGAGACGTGAAGTGTCTCCTATTGTTTCCTCCCCTTTGACCCCCAAAACACCTGAAGCACCCCCTGTTGTTGCACCCCCTGCGTCCCCCAAAGCACATGATGTCCCCTTAGTTGTTGCTCAGCAGTTGTCCTCCAAGCAATGTGACGATCCTGTGAGCGTGACGTCACTCGTTCCTCCTCACAGAGACTCTGCACCCGCAGTTCATGAGTTGGACACAAAGCAAAACCTCAGAACTTCTGAATTGTCTCCGGCTGCTGATTCCATCATTCCCAGTGTATCTTCCGACATTCCCATTTTGCCCATTGAGGGTACAAGCAGCAGTGGCGTTGAGGAGCCCTTGTCCCCCCCAAAGCGGAAACGTGGCCGCCCACCAAAGTGTCGCCCCTTACTCAAAGTCAACTCTAGTCCTGTGTTGCTTAATGACACATTAGACAGTTCTCCAGAACGATCCGCCAGTCCTCAAGTCACAAGGACTTCTCTACAAAGAAAGTGCAAACCATTCAAAGCCGAATTCGTGGAAACAAAGGAGCAGAACTCCTCGCTAGCAGACAATGATGACTCGTCTGATGAGGAGGTGATTGTAAGGACCCCTCTGACACGTAGTGGCAGGACTAGACCACAGACCACGAACCAGACCTCTCCCGCCATCTCACCCAACTCTGCCGGTTTTTCCAAATCCCCCCGTGGACGTTCCCCCCGCACTGTTCCTATCCAAGAAAAATGTCTCATTAAAAAACGCAAGCCCCCTAGTGTGAGCTCTCCTAGCCCATCGTCCTCTCCACATGGCAGCTCCAGCGAGAGCAGGAAGCGTCCGTGTCCCCCCGCAGAGCGTGTTCTGCGCAGCTCCCTCACTGCCAACCCCGCCAGTAACACCCGATCATCGAGGTCCCCTCTTCTGAAATCTCCCAATAGCCACAGAGGCAGGAAGGCCAAAACGTGAGGCGCTCTAGTGGCCAATGTTTTATGTGGTGGCGCGCCTCTGTGGCAATTAACTTGGGGAACAGGAGAAATGTTCCCCATAATTGAACCCAATTTGGCGGAGTTTGGCTACAGCCCCCATACGGAGAATCACAATCTATGCAAGAGGATGAGACAGGTTGGACTTTATTCGGTTCTGAAGGATAAGGCACTACGTTGTTCCCAGGGTTGTGGGGTTGTAAGACCATGTAGTATTAGGTGACCGCGGGGGCTGGGCATGAGCTCTCACAGCCTCGAGGCTCTGGACTTGTTTCTACAAAGGTTCGTGTATTTCTTTCATCAAAATAAAGTGTTGAGTAAATGAAGTTGTGTGTGATGAGGCCCTTGTGTTGTGCTCGCTGAAGGGAATCTATCATGAGATGTATCCTTGTACTATTGTAGCACAGTCTCATCCCATTCCTACAGCTAGAAGTGCACATAAAAGTCTATATTTTTGTCTGTTGTATCATTGTAATAAAGTTGTGGACACGGTCTCTCTCTCCCTGATGTCTTTGACACTGCGTTATGGCTGGCAGCAGATCGGGACGGAGGTAGGTCACATTTATGGTTGTCTGCTATAGGGTTACTGAGCTAAGCATTGCTTGTGTACCCGGAGGTGCCCGTCCTTCATGATAGATTCCCTTTGTAGTGTTCTGAAGGGTTTTAAGCATTCCTTCGCGTTGCGGTCAGGGTCACATGACCCTGCATCGATGGAGACTCAGATCTCAAATTCTGCTGAATTTTATTGTGTCATTTCATCCACACTGGACTCAGAACATGTAAAAGATCTCTGCATTGTGTTGGCTGATGAGGTCACAGGGAAATGGCAGTGATGTCACACGGGTAAGGTGACAGAACGATGTTGTATGGCGTGGTCATAGGACAAGGACATAAACTGTCTAGTGGTCGCGTATTGTCTTCTATCCTTGTCACGCCCGGAGCTGTGATGGTTTTCCCCTTCACCACGACAGCACCATCAACGGAAAGAGGGGTCAGCCCCCAGGGACCGAAAACCCTTAAAGCTCCACGCCTCCAGCCATGCCTCATTGTGGTGTCCTGTCCCTAGAGAGCCTCTGGGGCGGTGAGAGCAGGTCTGAGAGCCAGGCTTACGGCAGAATAGCGTCCGGCTCCTCTGTGATGTGAACATGTCGTGAGCTGAACATCGCAACTGGTCCTGCGTGACATGCGATAACGGGAGGCACCAGTTACAAAAAGAAGACCTCACGCAGTAGTCTGTGTGTCTACACTCTCGGCTGATGTACAGTTCACCGCTAAGCACGACTCTATGTTAGAGGTTTGGTCCTTGTGCATTGGAGTACGGCATCATAAATGGTCTGATAACTTCTTATGTTAGACGCTTTCTTACAGGGAGGCTTCCTCTAACAAACAACCAAGGAGTAAAGAATGTAGAATCTGCTGGGAGAACCTACCTTTCACCTATTATGTGTATTGTGCATTCAGCGGATAGTGGATCAAGATAGTGTAGCCCTATTAGAAGCTCTGGGCACCTCCATAATGACGACGGGGCCCAGATCGGTCCACAGACGCCCCTCCAACTCTAGAAAGTCAAATTTATCAGAAACGGAGTCAGACTTAAGGATTGTTTCCGAAGAGAAGAGGAGGATCAGTCAGGGAGACCCCACTTCCCTGTGGAAGATGTGAAACATCTAATAAAGATTGTAAAGGCCGCGAGAAGATGTAGCCGTATCCATGTATAAGTCCCGGGAGGCCTCCTCAGCTTTCACACCACATATTGCAGCCACTTGTGTTTCTATGTCTGGGCTAATGCGGCTAACCCCGCTGGAAGAGAAGGTGTAATGTGCGGCTCTGCGAGAATCTCCTCATTGATTTGCCGCCTTGACGTCGCTGCTTTGTACCATTTTTTTCCCCGTTAATAAGGAGGAAGAGATTCGCGTCCTTGCGCCAGGCGCTTGTGCCTTGAAGATATCGAAGAACAATTGTCCGTACATCCAGAAGAAGCCGGGCCTCTACCTGCTCATTCTGTGGGTTGTTGCAGAATGATGGTAAATGTATGCAAGTCAGAACTGTACACTTTATAATTGTAACCCCAGACAGAATGTTTTTGATCTGTGACAATTGGATTTTACCAATGTTGGATTGTAATAAGAACCGGGAGTAACAACTGGTTAATTGCAGAGACATTAGAGAAACGTTATAGCAGTTTATTGTGCTGAAGGCTAAAGTGCAGTAAGTTACCAACTGCCAGAGGTCCGTCTGTAACTAGGGGTCTTATGTGTTTCTCAGTAGGGGGCCCCCTGTATAGGCCGGAAGTTGGGCTCATGTTTGAGAGTTATTCTATCTTCTGATCTAATAGATAAGGCTTGAAGTTCTCAAAGCCTCCTGGACAACATTTTAGGTGCCGCTGGTACAGAGGGATGTTCTCTCCAGCTATTTGGATGTATCTAATGGGGGGCCTACAGAAAGTGCCGATATCTAAACCTTTATCGTGCTCGCTCCGAGGTCTTTCTCCAGAATGTTAGAGTTTTGATGAAGAGGAGAATTGCCTCGCCAGGAACAACATTTCTTCCGGACCTTATAATGGAAAAGGTTTTCGGCAGCTTTCAAATGTTTGATTACCTCATCCAAGAGACCAAGACTTTTTAAGAGGGAGCTATCGGGATCCGTGCCGCTAGCCTGAGAAATCCCGGATTGGAAAGGAGGCGAGGACCTGGATGTAGACGGTCGTGCGTCTCTGGATCGTCTATTGCTAGAAACTGAAGAACCGGAATCCAGTTGCTTTTCTCCCAATCAGGATTAGAGTCGTCTGGCGGTGAAGAAGCTTCCATACAACCCGCCCAATCAGAGGGATGGAAGGACATTTATTTTTCTTCCCCAACAAATTATTTTTCAGTAATTTCTACACATCGACAAATACCTACCTTTTCCATGGACAAACAACCCCCCCCTCAGTTAATGAGTTCACCGCAAATAAGACTTTAACAATCAATGTTATTAATTTTATTTACATATGCCTCCAGCCCGGTGCAGAGGGGCGGAGCCAGTGCATAGCAATGGCCTTCCTAACCTGGTAGAGCATTCTGCTCACGCCCAGCATCACCCCGTCCTCCCAGTTATTCTGACCTAGGAGGCAGACCCCCAGTGTAGCCGGAATACTTACTCCAAATACTGTGGCTATCAAATTTAGGACATTTTTCCTAAATCTCCCTTATTTCCTACACTCCCACAGCATGTGCATCAGAGGAGCACGAGCCATGCGGCATCTTGGGCACAGATCTTACCCCCTCGGGCTGGCCCTGTGTAGCCCATGAGGGGTGCAGTTGGGACAAGGGACAATGAAGGAACTATGAATAGAGCTACGGACCATTTTTCTTACATTGGGGGTGCTAGGTCTTCCTCCCACTTGGAGAAACGCCCCTTGATTTAGATTCCACCCGTGGGGGTGAATATACACTCACCGGCCACTTTATTAGGTACACCATGCTAGTATGGGGTTGGACCCCCTTTTGCCTTCAGAACTGCCTCAATTCTTCGTGGCATAGATACAACAAGGTGCTGGAAGCTCCTCAGAGATTTTGCTCCATATTGACATGATGGCATCACACAGTTGCTGCAGATTTGTCGGCTGCACATCCATGATGCGAATCTCCCGTTCCACCACATCCCAAAGATGCTCTATTGGATTGAGATCTGGTGACTGTGGAGGCCATTTGTGCCCAGTGACCTCATTGTCATGTTCAAGAACCCAGTCTGAGATGATTCCAGCTTTATGACATGGCGCATTATCCTGCTGAAAGTAGCCATCAGATGTTACAGGGTACATTGTGCTCATAAAGGGATGGACATGGTCAGCAACAATACTCAGGTAGGCTGTGGCGTTGTACCAAGGGGCCCAAAGACACCATGACACCACCACCACCAGCCTGACCCGCTGATACAAGGCAGGATGGATCCATGCTTTCATGTTGTTGACGCCAAATTCTGACCCTACCATCCGAATGTCGCAGCAGAAATCGAGACTCATCAGACCAGGCAACGTTTTTCCAATCTTCTACTGTCCAATTTCGATGAGCTTGTGCAAATTGTAGCCTCAGTTTCCTGTTCTTAGCTGAAAGGAGTGGCACCCGGTGTGGTCTTCTGCTGCTGTAGCCCATCTGCCTCAGTGTTGGACGTACTGTGTGTTCAGAGATGCTCTTCTGCCTACCTTGGTTGTAACGGGTGGCGATTTGAGTCACTGTTGCCTTTCTATCAGCTCGAACCAGTCTGCCCATTCTCCTCTGACCTCTGGCATCAACAAGGCATTTCCGCCCACAGAACTGCCGCTCACTGGATGTTTTTTCTTTTTTGGACCATTCTCTGTAAACCCTAGAGATGGTTGTGCGTGAAAATCCCAGTAGATCAGCAGTTTCTGAAATACTCAGACCAGCCCTTCTGGCACCAACAACCATGCCACGTTCACAGGCCTCAAATCACCTTTCTTCCCCATACTGATGCTCGGGAGAACTGCAGGAGATTGTCTTGACCATGTCTACATGCCTAAATGCACTGAGCTGCCGCCATGTGATTGGCTGATTAGAAATTAAGTGTTAACGAGCAGTTGGACAGGTGGACCTAATAAAGTGGCCAGTGAGTGTAATTGCTGTTCAGGAAGTCTGGTGTGACATTGCTTCCTGGATTGCCGTAGATTTTACAGTCTCTTCTGCCGAACAAAATATGTTTTTGAGCTGCTCTTTGTAGGGCCCTGGATCTGGTTCTCCCTTGTCTTCTTATTGTCTGATAGATTTTTTTATATAACAGCCGTGTAACTGCTGGGAACTGCAAACCAGGGTTTCCCAGTCTGCCTTCAGTTCTCTTAGATTGGAGGGAAGCTCCAGCGTTTTGGGGGAACCAGGATCCCTGTAGATTATGGCCCCCAAGCCCAACGGGCCGGCGTCTGTCTGTGTTGTCATTATTGGTCAAAGGTCCCGGGGACTCCTTTCTCCAGGTTCTCCCTGACCATCCATTATCTTAGTGATGGTTTTACCTTTTTCCCTAACTTCAAAGTCCTCTTGTTCCTTGACTTTAAGAGCTTTGTTTGAAGATCCCTGGTGGTTTTGGCTCCATGCCACACTGGATACATGCGATTTCCCTAGTATTGGCCTGGCCTCTTATTGAGCATATCCTCCTTCTGGTGAATTTCTTGGCTGATGCATGGATAGTCTTCTATTTGTCCTGTTGGAGGCAGGGCGACTGTGTTACTGAGTAACTGTACCCATAAAAATGCTTTGGACGTTGCTGGACCTGATTTTTTGCATATTCACTGCCCAGCCGAAATCTCACAACTGCTTTCAGGAAATCGTGGGATAAGGAGACATCAGAATCCCTTCCGTAAGATCTTCGCCACCCCCAGCATCATCGTGTGAAGACTCTGGAGGCTGAAGGTCGGGGTAGACATTACTGCAAACCTCAGATACTGGGAGATGGATAGGAGCCTGGTGATGAGCTTGTCTGGCGTACACACGGCCGCATTCTTCTGGAGTAAAGGAACCAATGGTTTGTGGAATTTGTAATTTCTCACCTATTTGTTTAGGTTCTTCAGGTTTGTGAAAGATCCATTTTTTTTTTCTTTTTAAATGAAAAACATTGGTGAATAAGCCCCTTGTTTCAGTTCCGTCGGCGGTTCTCTTATCACAGCCTCAGGTTTGATCAGGGCGAGGACTTACTCCCAGAGGTTAAGTTTTTTGCGTCTCTGATATTGAGAGAATGAATCTTGAGGGGGGAAGATAAGCGGCCGATTCTATATCCCTCTGACAATCGCTGGTGTCCTCCAGGGGTCCCTCCTCTGAGGTGGCTTTCCAGTGACTGATCCAGGAGGACGGTGGCCGAGCTGCTGATGTCTTATCATGAAGCATCGAGAACTCCCTCGCCTTAATAAAACAACATCTTTTCTGTCTGAGAAGCACAACAAACAGAATATCATAGAAAAATACATTTGTGTCTATTCAGATAATCCAAGTGATAAATGCGCTTCTGGTACCACCGGATCCTTCAGCTCAATCTTCACCTGGGAGCAGCAGTCCTGGGGGTATTATCCCAAACTTTTGTCTCCTAATATCCGTCTAGTTTTAAACTCCGTAGGAAGACGAAAACGTCTTTGGGTCTTTCCACTCCTCCAGCGCCAGTTCTTTGAGATTATCGTTTACATCTTAAGCCTCCAATGAAATAATCTTGGATAGATTTTTCCACACAACGCTTTTATTAGAGGTTCTGACTCCTCTGAAGGAAAGAGATATTGAATACTGATGAGTACAGAAGATGAGAGCTACAATATTCAGACCCGACATTCCTAAATCTTACACAGCAAAATCTGGATGTGAATCTGGCTAATTGTTGAACCATGGATGACCTCTGTTAATCGTTGTTTTTTAGGAGGTGGTCCTGAGGATGTCAGAAGCTCTTGCCTTATTGTAGCCCTCAGGTCTCTTCCCCCAGGATTTTTATAGACCATCTTTGCCGTTTCCTTTTTTTTTTTTTTTATAGTTATTTGCAAGTTTAGCATGTTTTAGCTTTAGACTTTTCCCTTTCTCTGGGAGTTTCCTAGCAAAACCCAAAAGCGCATACATAGAATCGCACAAAGATTATACATCTGTCTGTTACTCACATCACATGGAGCAAGAGGTCTGATGTCTGCCTCATTTGCCATGTAGGGGGAGACCACTGCCGATCACCCGGAGACCTCAGGGCAGTGCGGACATAACCCGCTATAATCCTGGCGTCTTCCATGTGTTCCACCCGCGTCACCCACCTCCCAACTGGAGGAAGAGAGGACAATTCTCACCCCCTGCCCTGTTGGAACAGGAAGACACTGGCGGGAGGTCAGGGAAGGAGACTTTTTTAAGCTCTCGCTCTTCCTGTCCCTACAGATGAAAGGGGTACCACAACTCCAGTTGAGCCATCATTGGGGACACCTTGCAAAAAGGATTTTTAAGTTCTTCAGACTATCCCGGACTATCCTTGCACCTCACACCGCAGGGACGGAGCGGTCCTACTATCCTCACACCTTACACCGCAGCGACGGAGCGGTCCTACTATCCTCACACCTTACACCACAGGGACGTAGCGGTCCTACTATCCTCACACCTTACTCCGCAGGGACGGAGCGGTCCTACTATCCTCACACCGTACACTGCAGGGACGGATCGGTCCTACTATCCTCACACCTTACACTGCAGGGACGGATCGGTCCTACAATCCTCACACCTTACACCACAGGGAGAGAGCGGTCCTACTATCCTCACACCGTACACTGCAGGGACGGATCGGTCCTACTATCCTCACACCTTACACTGCAGGGACGGAGCGGTCCTACAATCCTCACACCTTACACCACAGGGAGAGAGCGGTCCTACTATCCTCACACCTTACACCGCAGGGATGGAGCAGTCCTACTATCCTCACACCTTACACCGCAGGGAGAGAGCGGTCCTACTATCCTCACACCTTACACTGCAGGGACGGATCGGTCCTACTATCCTCACACCTTACACTGCAGGGACGGAGCGGTCCTACAATCCTCACACCTTACACCACAGGGAGAGAGCGGTCCTACTGTCCTCACACCGTACACCGCAGGTATGGAGCAGTCCTACTATCCTCACACCTTACACCGCAGGGATGGAGCGGTCCTACTATCCTCACACCTTACACTGCAGGGAGAGAGCGGTCCTACTATCCTCACACCTTACACCACAGGGAGAGAGCGGTCCTACTATCCTCACACCTTACACCGCAGGGATGGAGCAGTCCTACTATCCTCACACCTTACACCGCAGGGACGGAGCGGTCCTACTATCCTCACACCTTACACTGCAGGGATGGAGCGGTCCTACTATCCTCACTCCTTACACTGCAGGGACGGAGCGGTCCTACTATCCTCACACCTTACACCGCAGGGACGGAGCAGTCCTACTATCCTTACACCGCAGGGACGGAGCGGTCCTACTATCCTCACACCTTACACCGCAGGGACGGAGCGGTCCTACTATCCTCACACCTTACACTGCAGGGAGAGAGCGGTCCTACTATCCTCACACCGTACACCGCAGGGACGGAGCGGTCCTACTATCCTCACACCTTACACTGCAGGGAGAGAGCGGTCCTACTATCCTCACACCGTACACCGCAGGGACGGAGCGGTCCTACTATCCTCACACCTTACACCGCAGGGACGGAGCGGTCCTACTATCCTCACACCTTACACTGCAGGGACGGAGCGGTCCTACTATCCTCACACCTTACACTGCAGGGAGAGAGCGGTCCTACTATCCTCACACCTTACACCGCAGGGACGGAGCGGTCCTACTATCCTCACACCTTACACTGCAGGGAGAGAGCGGTCCTACTATCCTCACACCGTACACTGCAGGGATGGAGCGGTCCTACTATCCTCACTCCTTACACTGCAGGGACGGAGCGGTCCTACTATCCTCACACCTTACACTGCAGGGAGAGAGCGGTCCTACTATCCTCACACCTTACACTGCAGGGACGGAGCGGTCCTACTATCCTCACTCCTTACACTGCAGGGACGGAGCAGTCCTACTATCCTCACACCTTACACCGCAGGGACGGAGCGGTCCTACTATCCTTACACCGCAGGGACGGAGCGGTCCTACTATCCTTACACCGCAGGGACGGAGCGGTCCTACTATCCTCACACCTTACACCGCAGGGACGGAGCAGTCCTACTATTCTCACACCTTACACCGCAGGGACGGAGCGGTCCTACAATCCTCACACCTTACACTGCAGGGAGAGAGTGGTCCTACAATCCTCACACCTTACACCACAGGGAGAGAGCGGTCCTACTATCCTCACACCGCAGGGATGGAGCAGTCCTACTATCCTCACACCTTACACCGCAGGGAGAGAGCGGTCCTACTATCCTCACACCTTACACTGCAGGGATGGAGCGGTCCTACTATCCTCACACCTTACACCGCAGGGACGGAGCAGTCCTACTATCCTCACACCTTACACTGCAGGGAGAGAGCGGTCCTACTATCCTCACACCGTACACTGCAGGGATGGAGCGGTCCTACTATCCTCACACCTTACACCGCAGGGATGGAGCGGTCCTACTATCCTCACACCTTACACCGCAGGGATGGAGCGGTCCTACTATCCTCACACCTTACACCGCAGGGATGGAGCGGTCCTACTATCCTCACACCTTACACCGCAGGGATGGAGCGGTCCTACTATCCTCACTCCTTACACTGCAGGGACGGAGCGGTCCTACTATCCTCACACCTTACACCGCAGGGATGGAGCGGTCCTACTATCCTCACACCTTACACCGCAGGGATGGAGCGGTCCTACTATCCTCACACCTTACACCGCAGGGATGGAGCGGTCCTACTATCCTCACACCTTACACCGCAGGGACGGAGCGGTCCTACTATCCTCACACCTTACACCGCAGGGACGGAGCGGTCCTACTATCCTCACACCTTACACTGCAGGGAGAGAGCGGTCCTACTATCCTCACACCGTACACCGCAGGGACGGAGCGGTCCTACTATCCTCACACCTTACACCGCAGGGACGGAGCGGTCCTACTATCCTCACACCTTACACTGCAGGGACGGAGCGGTCCTACTATCCTCACACCTTACACTGCAGGGAGAGAGCGGTCCTACTATCCTCACACCTTACACCGCAGGGACGGAGCGGTCCTACTATCCTCACACCTTACACTGCAGGGAGAGAGCGGTCCTACTATCCTCACACCGTACACTGCAGGGATGGAGCGGTCCTACTATCCTCACTCCTTACACTGCAGGGACGGAGCGGTCCTACTATCCTCACACCTTACACTGCAGGGAGAGAGCGGTCCTACTATCCTCACACCTTACACTGCAGGGACGGAGCGGTCCTACTATCCTCACTCCTTACACTGCAGGGACGGAGCGGTCCTACTATCCTCACACCTTACACCGCAGGGACGGAGCGGTCCTACTATCCTTACACCGCAGGGACGGAGCGGTCCTACTATCCTCACACCTTACACCGCAGGGACGGAGCAGTCCTACTATTCTCACACCTTACACCGCAGGGACGGAGCGGTCCTACTATCCTCACACCGTACACCGCAGGGACGGAGCGGTCCTACTATCCTCACACCTTACACCGCAGGGACGGAGCGGTCCTACTATCCTCACACCTTACACCGCAGGGACGGAGCGGTCCTACTATCCTCACACCTTACACCGCAGGGACGGAGCGGTCCTACTATTCTCACACCTTACACCGCAGGGACGGAGCGGTCCTACTATCCTCACACCTTACACTGCAGGGACGGAGCGGTCCTACAATCCTCACACCTTACACTGCAGGGAGAGAGTGGTCCTACAATCCTCACACCTTACACCACAGGGAGAGAGCGGTCCTACTATCCTCACACCGCAGGGATGGAGCAGTCCTACTATCCTCACACCTTACACCGCAGGGAGAGAGCGGTCCTACTATCCTCACACCTTACACTGCAGGGATGGAGCGGTCCTACTATCCTCACACCTTACACCGCAGGGACGGAGCAGTCCTACTATCCTCACACCTTACACTGCAGGGAGAGAGCGGTCCTACTATCCTCACACCGTACACTGCAGGGATGGAGCGGTCCTACTATCCTCACACCTTACACCGCAGGGACGGAGCGGTCCTACTATCCTCACACCGTACACCGCAGGGATGGAGCGGTCCTACTATCCTCACACCTTACACTGCAGGGATGGAGCGGTCCTACTATCCTCACACCTTACACCGCAGGGATGGAGCGGTCCTACTATCCTCACACCTTACACCGCAGGGATGGAGCGGTCCTACTATCCTCACACCTTACACCGCAGGGATGGAGCGGTCCTACTATCCTCACACCTTACACTGCAGGGACGGAGCGGTCCTACTATCCTCACTCCTTACACTGCAGGGACGGAGCGGTCCTACTATCCTCACACCTTACACCGCAGGGATGGAGCGGTCCTACTATCCTCACACCTTACACCGCAGGGATGGAGCGGTCCTACTATCCTCACACCTTACACCGCAGGGATGGAGCGGTCCTACTATCCTCACACCTTACACCGCAGGGACGGAGCGGTCCTACTATCCTCACACCTTACACCGCAGGGACGGAGCGGTCCTACTATCCTCACACCTTACACTGCAGGGACGGAGCGGTCCTACTATCCTCACTCCTTACACTGCAGGGACGGAGCGGTCATACTATCCTCACACCTTACACCGCAGGGACGGAGCGGTCCTACTATCCTTACACCGCAGGGACGGAGCGGTCCTACTATCCTCACACCTTACACCGCAGGGACGGAGCGGTCCTACTATCCTCACACCTTACACCGCAGGGACGGAGCGGTCCTACTATCCTCACACCTTACACTGCAGGGAGAGAGCGGTCCTACTATCCTCACACCTTACACCACAGGGAGAGAGCGGTCCTACTATCCTCACACCTTACACCGCAGGGATGGAGCAGTCCTACTATCCTCACACCGTACACCGCAGGGACGGAGCGGTCCTACTATCCTCACACCTTACACCGCAGGGACGGAGCGGTCCTACTATCCTCACACCTTACACCGCAGAGACGGAGCGGTCCTACTATCCTCACACCTTACACTGCAGGGAGAGAGCGGTCCTACTATCCTCACACCTTACACCGCAGGGACGGAGCGGTCCTACTATCCTCACACCTTACACTGCAGGGAGAGAGCGGTCCTACTATCCTCACACCGTACACTGCAGGGATGGAGCGGTCCTACTATCCTCACTCCTTACACTGCAGGGACGGAGCGGTCCTACTATCCTCACACCTTACACCGCAGGGACGGAGCGGTCCTACTATCCTTACACCGCAGGGACGGAGCGGTCCTACTATCCTCACACCTTACACCGCAGGGACGGAGCAGTCCTACTATTCTCACACCTTACACCGCAGGGACGGAGCGGTCCTACAATCCTCACACCTTACACTGCAGGGAGAGAGCGGTCCTACAATCCTCACACCTTACACCACAGGGAGAGAGCGGTCCTACTATCCTCACACCGCAGGGATGGAGCAGTCCTACTATCCTCACACCTTACACCGCAGGGAGAGAGCGGTCCTACTATCCTCACACCTTACACTGCAGGGATGGAGCGGTCCTACTATCCTCACACCTTACACCGCAGGGACGGAGCAGTCCTACTATCCTCACACCTTACACTGCAGGGAGAGAGCGGTCCTACTATCCTCACACCGTACACTGCAGGGATGGAGCGGTCCTACTATCCTCACACCTTACACCGCAGGGATGGAGCGGTCCTACTATCCTCACACCTTACACCGCAGGGATGGAGCGGTCCTACTATCCTCACACCTTACACCGCAGGGATGGAGCGGTCCTACTATCCTCACACCTTACACTGCAGGGACGGAGCGGTCCTACTATCCTCACTCCTTACACTGCAGGGACGGAGCGGTCCTACTATCCTCACACCTTACACCGCAGGGATGGAGCGGTCCTACTATCCTCACACCTTACACCGCAGGGATGGAGCGGTCCTACTATCCTCACACCTTACACCGCAGGGACGGAGCGGTCCTACTATCCTCACACCTTACACCGCAGGGACGGAGCGGTCCTACTATCCTCACACCTTACACCGCAGGGACGGAGCGGTCCTACTATCCTCACACCTTACACTGCAGGGACGGAGCGGTCCTACTATCCTCACTCCTTACACTGCAGGGACGGAGCGGTCATACTATCCTCACACCTTACACCGCAGGGACGGAGCGGTCCTACTATCCTTACACCGCAGGGACGGAGCGGTCCTACTATCCTCACACCTTACACCGCAGGGACGGAGCGGTCCTACTATCCTCACACCTTACACTGCAGGGAGAGAGCGGTCCTACTATCCTCACACCGTACACCGCAGGGACGGAGCGGTCCTACTATCCTCACACCTTACACCGCAGGGACGGAGCGGTCCTACTATCCTCACACCTTACACTGCAGGGACGGAGCGGTCCTACTATCCTCACACCTTACACTGCAGGGAGAGAGCGGTCCTACTATCCTCACACCTTACACCGCAGGGACGGAGCGGTCCTACTATCCTCACACCTTACACTGCAGGGAGAGAGCGGTCCTACTATCCTCACACCGTACACTGCAGGGATGGAGCGGTCCTACTATCCTCACACCTTACACCGCAGGGATGGAGCGGTCCTACTATCCTCACACCTTACACCGCAGGGATGGAGCGGTCCTACTATCCTCACACCTTACACCGCAGGGATGGAGCGGTCCTACTATCCTCACACCTTACACCGCAGGGATGGAGCGGTCCTACTATCCTCACACCTTACACTGCAGGGACGGAGCGGTCCTACTATCCTCACTCCTTACACTGCAGGGACGGAGCGGTCCTACTATCCTCACACCTTACACCGCAGGGATGGAGCGGTCCTACTATCCTCACACCTTACACCGCAGGGATGGAGCGGTCCTACTATCCTCACACCTTACACCGCAGGGATGGAGCGGTCCTACTATCCTCACACCTTACACCGCAGGGACGGAGCGGTCCTACTATCCTCACACCTTACACCGCAGGGACGGAGCGGTCCTACTATCCTCACACCTTACACCGCAGGGATGGAGCGGTCCTACTATCCTCACACCTTACACCGCAGGGACGGAGCGGTCCTACTATCCTCACACCTTACACTGCAGGGACGGAGCGGTCCTACTATCCTCACTCCTTACACTGCAGGGACGGAGCGGTCATACTATCCTTACACCGCAGGGACGGAGCGGTCCTACTATCCTCACACCGTACACCGCAGGGACGGAGCGGTCCTACTATCCTCACACCGTACACTGCAGGGACGGAGCGGTCCTACTATCCTCACACCTTACACCGCAGGGACGGAGCGGTCCTACTATCCTCACACCTTACACCACAGGGACGGAGCGGTCCTACTATCCTCACACCGTACACCGCAGGGACGGAGCGGTCCTACTATCCTCACACCTTACACCGCAGGGACGGAGCGGTCCTACTATCCTCACACCTTACACTGCAGGGAGAGAGCAGTCCTACTATCCTCACACCTTACACCGCAGGGATGGAGCAGTCCTACTATCCTCACACCGTACACCGCAGGGACGGAGCGGTCCTACTATCCTCACACCTTACACCGCAGGGACGGAGCGGTCCTACTATCCTCACACCTTACACTGCAGGGACAGAGCGGTCCTACTATCCTCACACCTTACACTGCAGGGAGAGAGCGGTCCTACTATCCTCACACCTTACACCGCAGGGACGGAGCGGTCCTACTATCCTCACACCTTACACTGCAGGGAGAGAGCGGTCCTACTATCCTCACACCGTACACTGCAGGGATGGAGCGGTCCTACTATCCTCACTCCTTACACTGCAGGGACGGAGCGGTCCTACTATCCTCACACCTTACACCGCAGGGACGGAGCGGTCCTACTATCCTTACACCGCAGGGACGGAGCGGTCCTACTATCCTCACACCTTACACCGCAGGGACGGAGCGGTCCTACTATCCTCACACCTTACACCGCAGGGACGGAGCAGTCCTACTATTCTCACACCTTACACCGCAGGGACGGAGCGGTCCTACAATCCTCACACCTTACACTGCAGGGAGAGAGCGGTCCTACAATCCTCACACCTTACACCACAGGGAGAGAGCGGTCCTACTATCCTCACACCGCAGGGAGAGAGCGGTCCTACTATCCTCACACCTTACACTGCAGGGATGGAGCGGTCCTACTATCCTCACACCTTACACCGCAGGGACGGAGCGGTCCTACTATCCTCACACCTTACACTGCAGGGAGAGAGCGGTCCTACTATCCTCACACCGTACACTGCAGGGATGGAGCGGTCCTACTATCCTCACACCTTACACCGCAGGGATGGAGCGGTCCTACTATCCTCACACCTTACACCGCAGGGATGGAGCGGTCCTACTATCCTCACACCTTACACCGCAGGGATGGAGCGGTCCTACTATCCTCACACCTTACACTGCAGGGACGGAGCGGTCCTACTATCCTCCCTCCTTACACTGCAGGGACGGAGCGGTCCTACTATCCTCACACCTTACACCGCAGGGATGGAGCGGTCCTACTATCCTCACACCTTACACCGCAGGGATGGAGCGGTCCTACTATCCTCACACCTTACACCGCAGGGACGGAGCGGTCCTACTATCCTCACACCTTACACCGCAGGGACGGAGCGGTCCTACTATCCTCACACCTTACACCGCAGGGACGGAGCGGTCCTACTATCCTCACACCTTACACTGCAGGGACGGAGCGGTCCTACTATCCTCACTCCTTACACTGCAGGGACGGAGCGGTCATACTATCCTCACACCTTACACCGCAGGGACGGAGCGGTCCTACTATCCTTACACCGCAGGGACGGAGCGGTCCTACTATCCTCACACCTTACACCGCAGGGACGGAGCGGTCCTACTATCCTCACACCTTACACTGCAGGGAGAGAGCGGTCCTACTATCCTCACACCGTACACCGCAGGGACGGAGCGGTCCTACTATCCTCACACCTTACACCGCAGGGACGGAGCGGTCCTACTATCCTCACACCTTACACTGCAGGGACGGAGCGGTCCTACTATCCTCACACCTTACACTGCAGGGAGAGAGCGGTCCTACTATCCTCACACCTTACACCGCAGGGATGGAGCGGTCCTACTATCCTCACACCTTACACCGCAGGGACGGAGCGGTCCTACTATCCTCACACCTTACACTGCAGGGACGGAGCGGTCCTACTATCCTCACACCTTACACTGCAGGGAGAGAGCGGTCCTACTATCCTCACACCGTACACCGCAGGGACGGAGCGGTCCTACTATCCTCACACCTTACACTGCAGGGACGGAGCGGTCCTACTATCCTCACACCTTACACCGCAGGGACGGAGCGGTCCTACTATCCTCACACCTTACACCGCAGGGACGGAGCGGTCCTACTATCCTCACACCTTACACTGCAGGGACGGAGCGGTCCTACTATCCTCACACCTTACACCGCAGGGACGGAGCGGTCCTACTATCCTCACACCTTACACCGCAGGGACGGAGCGGTCCTACTATCCTCACACCGTACACTGCAGGGACGGAGCGGTCCTACTATCCTCACACCTTACACTGCAGGGACGGAGCGGTCCTACTATCCTCACACCTTACACCGCAGGGACGGAGCGGTCCTACTATCCGCACACCTCCTCTCTACTCGCTCTATGACATCATTACCGTTTCTATTTTTGGGGATTTTCCTCCGTCCTGATGAAACTCGTTGCTGCGTCTGGAATGCAGTTTCATTCCTTGCTCTGTGAGTCACGGCGAGAGCCCACACCTTGTGCAGGTATGTCATACCTGTCCCGCTCATACCTGTCACACTGAGTCATCGCCAGCAGGAATCGCTCGGCTCCGGTCACACAGCGCAGACGCAGCACAGACAAGGATGAGAAGATGACCGAGGGGCAGCAGCTTCAGGTTTGTGATGATCCACATAATGAGGGGCTCCGCACAGACATGGACCCCACACGCTCTGGAGTCTTCTGCTTGTGGCAGATGTCCCCTGCTCTGAGTAACTGCTGCTGGCTCTGGGGCAGTGAGTGGTCGGAGGAACCTTGTTATACACAAGATGTTTCTCCTACATGAACACTTGGCTCCTCATGTTCCGTCTCAGGTTCGATCAGTTTCAGAAGACCCAAAACTTCAAAATGGAGCAACTGGAGAGGACGTCCAGATCCTGGTGAGCACATCCCGAGAGGACGCCCGGCAGGAGCCCAGGAAGACACCCAGATATCTGCCCCCCTGCAATCCCAGGAGACTGGCCATCATCAGCATCGTGTGCGGGGTCTCCTGCTGCGGGATCAAAGCTCTCATACTGGCCCTGCAGGTACCTGCAACCTCTGCCCTCTAACCCCTGCGTTTTGCCCTCTAACCCCTGCGTTCTGTCCTCTGACCCCCTGCGTTCTGTCCCCTGACCCCCTGCGCTCTGTCCTCTGACCCCCTGCGTTCTGTCCTCTAACCCCTGCGCTCTGTCCTCTGACCCCCTGCGGTCTGTCCTCTGACCCCCTGCGCTCTGTCCTCTGACCCCCTGCGTTCTGCCCTCTAACCCCTGCGCTCTGTCCTCTAACCCCTGCGTTCTGCCCTCTGACCCCCTGGGGTCTGTCCTCTGACCCACTGCGTTCTGTCCTCTGACCCACTGCGTTCTGTCCCCTGACCCCCTGCGCTCTGTCCCCGGACCCCCTGCGCTCTGTCCCCGGACCCCCTGCGCTCTGTCATCTGACCCCTGCGCTCTATCGTCTGACCCCTGCGCTCTATCCTCTGACCCGTGCGCACTATCCTTCTAAACCGTGCGCTCTGTCCTCTGACCCCCTGCGCTCTGTCCTCTGACCCCCTGCGCTCTGTCCTCTGACCCCCTGCGCTCTGTCCTCTGACCCCCTGCGTTCTGTCCTCTAACCCCTGCGCTCTGTCCTCTGACCCCCTGCGGTCTGTCCTCTGACCCCCTGCGCTGTGTCCTCTGACCCCCTGCGCTCTGTCCTCTGACCCCCTGCGTTCTGCCCTCTAACCCCTGCGCTCTGTCCTCTAAACCCTGCGTTCTGCCCTCTGACCCCCTGGGGTCTGTCCTCTGACCCCTGCGTTCTGTCCTCTGACCCCCTGCGTTCTGTCCTCTGACCCCCTGCGTTCTGTCCCCTGACCCCCTGCGCTCTGTCCTCTGACCCCCTGCGTTCTGTCCCTGACCCCCTGCGGTCTGTCCTCTGACCCCCTGCGCTGTGTCCTCTGACCCCTGCGCTCTATCGTCTGACCCCTGCGCTCTATCCTCTGACCCGTGCGCACTATCCTTCTAAACCGTGCGCTCTGTCCTCTGACCCCCTGCGCTCTGTCCTCTGACCCCCTGCGCTCTGTCCTCTGACCCCCTGCGCTCTGTCCTCTGACCCCCTGCGCTCTGTCCTCTGACCCCCTGCGCTCTGTCCTCTGACCCCCTGCGCTCTGTCCTCTGACCCCCTGCGCTCTGTCCTCTGACCCCCTGCGCTCTGTCCCCGGACCCCCTGCGCTCTGTCCTCTGACCCCTGCGCTCTATCGTCTGACCCCTGCGCTCTATCCTCTGACCCGTGCGCACTATCCTTCTAAACCGTGCGCTCTGTCCTCTGACCCCCTGCGCTCTGTCCTCTGACCCCCTGCGCTCTGTCCTCTGACCCCCTGCGCTCTGTCCTCTGACCCCCTGCGCTCTGTCCTCTGACCCCCTGCGCTCTGTCCTCTGACCCCCTGCGCTCTGTCCTCTGACCCCCTGCGCTCTGTCCTCTGACCCCCTGCGCTCTGTCCTCTGACCCCCTGCGCTCTGTCCTCTGACCCCCTGCGCTCTGTCCCCTGACCCCCTGCGCTCTGTCCCCTGACCCCCTGCGCTCTGTCCCCTGACCCCCTGCGCTCTGTCCCCTGACCCCCTGCGGTCTGTCCCCTGACCCCCAGCGGTCTGTCCCCTGACCCCCTGCGCTCTGTCCCCTGACCCCCTGCGCTCTGTCCTCTGACCCCCTGCGCTCTGTCCTCTGACCCCCTGCGCTCTGTCCTCTGACCCCCTGCGCTCTGTCCTCTGACCCCCTGCGCTCTGTCCTCTGACCCCCTGCGTTCTGCCCTCTAACCCCTGCGCTCTGTCCTCTAACCCCTGCGTTCTGCCCTCTGACCCCCTGGGGTCTGTCCTCTGACCCCTGCGTTCTGTCCTCTGACCCCCTGCGTTCTGTCCTCTGACCCACTGCGTTCTGTCCCCTGACCCCCTGCGCTCTGTCCCCGGACCCCCTGCGCTCTGTCCTCTGACCCCTGCGCTCTATCGTCTGACCCCTGCGCTCTATCCTCTGACCCGTGCGCACTATCCTTCTAAACCGTGCGCTCTGTCCTCTGACCCCCTGCGCTCTGTCCTCTGACCCCCTGCGCTCTGTCCTCTGACCCCCTGCGCTCTGTCCTCTGACCCCCTGCGCTCTGTCCTCTGACCCCCTGCGCTCTGTCCTCTGACCCCCTGCGCTCTGTCCTCTGACCCCCTGCGCTCTGTCCTCTGACCCCCTGCGCTCTGTCCTCTGACCCCCTGCGCTCTGTCCTCTGACCCCCTGCGCTCTGTCCTCTGACCCCCTGCGCTCTGTCCCCTGACCCCCTGCGCTCTGTCCCCTGACCCCCTGCGCTCTGTCCCCTGACCCCCTGCGCTCTGTCCCCTGACCCCCTGCGCTCTGTCCCCTGACCCCCTGCGGTCTGTCCCCTGACCCCCAGCGGTCTGTCCCCTGACCCCCTGCGCTCTGTCCCCTGACCCCCTGCGCTCTGTCCTCTGACCCCCTGCGCTCTGTCCTCTGACCCCCTGCGCTCTGTCCTCTGACCCCCTGCGCTCTGTCCTCTGACCCCCTGCGCTCTGTCCTCTGACCCCCTGCGCTCTGTCCCCTGACCCCCTGCGTTCTGTCCCCTGACCCCCTGCGTTCTGTCCCCTGACCCCCTGCGTTCTGTCCCCTGACCCCCTGCGTTCTGTCCCCTGACCCCCTGCGTTCTGTCCCCTGACCCCCTGCGCTCTGTCCCCTGACCCCCTGCCCTCTGTCCCCTGACCCCCTGCGCTCTGTCCCCTGACCCCCTGCGTTCTGTCCTCTGACCCCCTGCGTTCTGTCCTCTGACCCCCTGCGTTCTGTCCTCTGACCCCCTGCGGTCTGTCCTCTGACCCCCTGCGCTGTGTCCTCTAACCCCTGCGTTCTGCCCTCTGACCCCCTGGGGTCTGTCCTCTGACCCCTGCGTTCTGTCCTCTGACCCCCTGGGGTCTGTCCTCTGACCCCTGCGTTCTGTCCTCTGACCCCCTGCGTTCTGTCCTCTGACCCCCTGCGTTCTGTCCCCTGACCCCCTGCGCTCTGTCCTCTGACCCCCTGCGTTCTGTCCTCTAACCCCCTGCGCTCTGTCCTCTGACCCCCTGCGCTCTGTCCTCTGACCCCCTGCGCTCTGTCCTCTGACCCCCTGCGTTCTGTCCTCTGACCCCCTGCGTTCTGTCCTCTGACCCCCTGCGTTCTGTCCCCTGACCCCCTGCGCTCTGTCCTCTGACCCCCTGCGTTCTGTCCTCTGACCCCCTGCGCTCTGTCCTCTGACCCCCTGCGCTCTGTCCTCTGACCCCCTGCGCTCTGTCCCCTGACCCCCTGCGTTCTGTCCCCTGACCCCCTGCGTTCTGTCCCCTGACCCCCTGCGCTCTGTCCCCTGACCCCCTGCGCTCTGTCCCCTGACCCCCTGCGCTCTGTCCCCTGACCCCCTGCGCTCTGTCCCCTGACCCCCTGCGCTCTGTCCCCTGACCCCCTGCGCTCTGTCCCCTGACCCCCTGCGCTCTGTCCCCTGACCCCCTGCGCTCTGTCCCCTGACCCCCTGCGCTCTGTCCCCTGACCCCCTGCGCTCTGTCCTCTGACCCCCTGCGCTCTGTCCTCTGACCCCCTGCGCTCTGTCCTCTGACCCCCTGCGCTCTGTCCTCTGACCCCCTGCGCTCTGTCCTCTGACCCCCTGCGCTCTGTCCTCTGACCCCCTGCGCTCTGTCCTCTGACCCCCTGCGCTCTGTCCTCTGACCCCCTGCGCTCTGTCCCCTGACCCCCTGCGCTCTGTCCCCTGACCCCCTGCGATCTGTCCCCTGACCCCCTGCGCTCTGTCCCCTGACCCCCTGCGGTCTGTCCCCTGACCCCCAGCGGTCTGTCCCCTGACCCCCTGCGCTCTGTCCCCTGACCCCCTGCGCTCTGTCCTCTGACCCCCTGCGCTCTGTCCTCTGACCCCCTGCGCTCTGTCCTCTGACCCCCTGCGCTCTGTCCTCTGACCCCCTGCGTTCTGTCCCCTGACCCCCTGCGTTCTGTCCCCTGACCCCCTGCGTTCTGTCCCCTGACCCCCTGCGTTCTGTCCCCTGACCCCCTGCGTTCTGTCCCCTGACCCCCTGCGCTCTGTCCCCTGACCCCCTGCGTTCTGTCCCCTGACCCCCTGCGCTCTGTCCCCTGACCCCCTGCGTTCTGTCCTCTGACCCCCTGCGTTCTGTCCTCTGACCCCCTGCGTTCTGTCCTCTGACCCCCTGCGGTCTGTCCTCTGACCCCCTGCGGTCTGTCCTCTGACCCCCTGCGCTGTGTCCTCTAACCCCTGCGTTCTGCCCTCTGACCCCCTGGGGTCTGTCCTCTGACCCCTGCGTTCTGTCCTCTGACCCCCTGGGGTCTGTCCTCTGACCCCTGCGTTCTGTCCTCTGACCCCCTGCGTTCTGTCCTCTGACCCCCTGCGTTCTGTCCCCTGACCCCCTGCGCTCTGTCCTCTGACCCCCTGCGTTCTGTCCTCTAACCCCCTGCGCTCTGTCCTCTGACCCCCTGCGCTCTGTCCTCTGACCCCCTGCGCTCTGTCCTCTGACCCCCTGCGTTCTGTCCTCTGACCCCCTGCGTTCTGTCCTCTGACCCCCTGCGTTCTGTCCCCTGACCCCCTGCGCTCTGTCCTCTGACCCCCTGCGTTCTGTCCTCTAACCCCCTGCGCTCTGTCCTCTGACCCCCTGCGCTCTGTCCTCTGACCCCCTGCGCTCTGTCCTCTGACCCCCTGCGTTCTGTCCTCTGACCCCCTGCGTTCTGTCCTCTGACCCCCTGCGTTCTGTCCCCTGACCCCCTGCGTTCTGTCCCCTGACCCCCTGCGTTCCGTCCCCTGACCCCCTGCGTTCTGTCCCCTGACCCCCTGCGCTCTGTCCCCTGACCCCCTGCGCTCTGTCCCCTGACCCCCTGCGCTCTGTCCCCTGACCCCCTGCGCTCTGTCCCCTGACCCCCTGCGCTCTGTCCCCTGACCCCCTGCGCTCTGTCCTCTGACCCCCTGCGCTCTGTCCTCTGACCCCCTGCGCTCTGTCCTCTGACCCCCTGCGCTCTGTCCTCTGACCCCCTGCGCTCTGTCCTCTGACCCCCTGCGCTCTGTCCTCTGACCCCCTGCGCTCTGTCCTCTGACCCCCTGCGCTCTGTCCTCTGACCCCCTGCGCTCTGTCCTCTGACCCCCTGCGCTCTGTCCTCTGACCCCCTGCGCTCTGTCCTCTGACCCCCTGCGCTCTGTCCTCTGACCCCCTGCGCTCTGTCCTCTGACCCCCTGCGCTCTGTCCTCTGACCCCCTGCGCTCTGTCCTCTGACCCCCTGCGCTCTGTCCTCTGACCCCCTGCGTTCTGTCCACTGACCCCCTGCGTTCTGTCCACTGACCCCCTGCGTTCTGTCCTCTGACCCCCTGCGTTCTGTCCTCTGACCCCTGCGTTCTGTCCTCTGACCCCCTGCGCTCTGTCCTCTGACCCCCTGCGCTCTGACCTCTGACCCCCTGCGCTCTGACCTCTGACCCCCTGCGTTCTGTCCTCTGACCCCCTGCGTTCTGTCCTCTGACCCCTGCGTTCTGTCCTCTGACCCCCTGCGCTCTGTCCTCTGACCCCCTGCGCTCTGTCCTCTGACCCCCTGCGCTCTGTCCCCGGACCCCCTGCGCTCTGTCCCCTGACCCCCTGCGCTCTGTCCCCTGACCCCCTGCGCTCTGTCCTCTGACCCCCTGCGCTCTGTCCTCTGACCCCCTGCGCTCTGTCCTCTGACCCCCTGCGCTCTGTCCCCGGACCCCCTGCGCTCTGTCCTCTGACCCTCTGCGCTCTGTCCTCAAACACTTTGTTTCCTTATCACAGGCAGAACAAGAAGGTAACAAGGAGATAAGCGGCGCCCTCTCCCGCCGCTCCAGGAAGTTCTCTGTTCTGAGTATCCTGCTGTTTGTGGGGATCCTGGTGTCTCTGCCCTTCCTCCTGGTCCTAGTTTCCTACCTGATGACCCTGATAGAGTGAGGTCACGGCTGCTCCAAAGAGGAAAAGGGAACATGAAAGAGTTAATCACATCTACTGATTAGAGGGACCAGCACCCCGAACAACATGCACCCCGAACAACATGCACCCCGAACAACATGCACCCCCTGCCTGTATATAGCAAAGGATCTGTGTAATAGAAGGTGCACCCCCTGCCTGTATATAGCAGAGGATCTGTGTAATAGAAGGTGCACCCCCTGCCTGTATATAGCAGAGGATCTGTGTAATAGAAGGTGCACCCCCTGCTTGTATATAGCAGAGGATCTGTGTAATAGAAGGTGCACCCCCTGCCTGTATATAGCAAAGGATCTGTGTAATAGGTGCACCCCCTGCCTGTATATAGCAGAGGATCTGTGTAATAGAAGGTGCACCCCCTGCCTGTATATAGCAAAGGATCTGTGTAATAGGTGCACCCCCTGCCTGTATATAGCAGAGGATCTGTGTAATAGAAGGTGCACCCCCTGCTTGTATATAGCAGAGGATCTGTGTAATAGAAGGTGCACCCCCTGCCTGTATATAGCAGAGGATCTGTGTAATAGAAGGTACACCCCCTGCCTGTATATAGCAAAGGATATGTGTAATAGAAGGTGCACCCCCTGCCTGTATATAGCAGATGGTCTGTGTAATAGAAGGTGCACCCCCTGCCTGTATATAGCAAAGGATCTGTGTAATAGAAGGTGCACCCCCTGCCTGTATATAGCAGAGGATCTGTGTAATAGAAGGTGCACCCCCTGCTTGTATATAGCAGATGATCTGTGTTATAGAAGGTGCACCCCCTGCCTGTATATAGCAGAGGATCTTTGTAATAGAAGGTGCACCCCCTGCCTGTATATAGCAGAGGATCTGTGTTATAGAAGGTGCACCCCCTGCCTGTATATAGCAGAGGATCTTTGTAATAGAAGGTGCACCCCCTGCCTGTATATAGCAGAGGATCTGTGTTATAGAAGGTGCACCCCCTGCCTGTATATAGCAAAGGATCTGTGTAATAGAAGGTGCACCCCCTGCCTGTATATAGCAGATGATCTGTGTAATAGAAGGTGCACCCCCTGCCTGAATATAGCAGATGATCTGTGTAATAGAAGGTGCACCCCCTGCCTGTATATAGCAGATGATCTGTGTAATAGGTGCACCCCCTGCCTGTGTATAGCAGAGGATCTGTGTAATAGAAGGTGCACCCCCTGCCTGTGTAAAGCAAAGGATCTGTGTAATAGAAGGTGCACCCCCTGCCTGTATATAGCAGAGGATCTGTGTAATAGAAGGTGCACCCCCCTGCCTGTATATAGCAGATGATCTGTGTTATAGAAGGTGCACCCCCTGCCTGTATATAGCAGAGGATCTGTGTAATAGAAGGTGCACCCCCTGCCTGTATATAGCAAAGGATCTGTGTAATAGGTGCACCCCCTGCCTGTATATAGCAGAGGATCTGTGTAATAGAAGGTGCACCCCCTGCCTGTATATAGCAGATGATCTGTGTTATAGAAGGTGCACCCCCTGCCTGTATATAGCAGAGGATCTGTGTAATACAAGGCGCACCCCCTGCCTGTATATAGCAGAGGATCTGTGTAATAGAAGGTGCACCCCCTGCCTGTATATAGTAATCCCTGTATATAGTCCTATGTATTAAATAAAACAATGTAATCTATGAGAATTGAGTCTGTTATTATAGATGAACACTCAGACTGAGATCTTCTGTTAATGAAAATGTAGATAATATAAGTGTTGTTGTCTGTTATGGTGCACACTAATATGTAGATAATAAAAGTGCTGCTGTCAGTGAATAGCGCCCAGTAATACCTGGTTGAAATGTTTGATGCCCATTACCTGCGCCGAGATTTCATTCATCAGTGACGGATAATATTCAGTAAGTTTATCATGCGGATCACTTTTGGTTACTACACGGCCAAACAATGGAGCGGCATCCACAGTACAGAGAGGGAGAAACCTCTATACTGATTCCTCTCTGGTGTGGCGGGTCGTCCACTATGAAGGTCCCATAAGGAGTTAATATGATGCTGCAGTATCCAAAGCTTTCACTATACAGGTAAAGTTCCTCCTCCTGCTACTTGTTTTCCCAGCGCTGGAGCTTCTCAGTACACAACGGCGCAGCTTCCATGTTTCCCCATCATTAGTAAACAGATTTGGCCCTTGAATAGTGGTCATCCTCCATAGAGATCTTATCAAAGAAAACTAACAATAGACTTAATGCAGGGAATCTGTAAGGACTGATGTATTTGGCGGCCCTGCAGGGTTAATGCGGGGGACTGCTCGGACTCTCAGGGGCCTCGTCTCCTTCCAGCGGCTCTGCAGGGATAATGCGGGGGACTGCTCGGACTCTCGGGGGCCTCGTCTCCTTCCAGCGGCTCTGCAGAGTTAATGCGGGGACTACTCGGACTATCGGGGGCCTTGTCTTCTTCCAGCGGCTCTGCAGGGATAATGCGGGGGACTGCTCGGACTCTCGGGGGCCTCGTCTCCTTCCAGCGGCCCTGGAGGGTTAATGCGGGGACTGCTCGGACTCTCGGGGGCCTCGTCTCCTTCTAGCGGCTCTGAAGGGTTAATGCGGGGGACTCTCTGGGCCTCATCTCCTTCCAGCGGCCCTACAGGGTAATTCTGGGGACAGCTGAGACTCTCGGGGCCTCGTCTCCTTCCAGCGGCTCTGTAGGGTTAATGCGGGGGACTGCTCAGACTCTCGGGGGCCTCGTCTCCTTCCAGCGGCTCTGCAGGGATAATGCGGGGGACTGCTCGGACTCTCAGGGGGCCTCGTCTCCTTCCAGCGGCTCTGCAGGGATAATGCGGGGGACTGCTCGGACTCTCGGGGGCCACGTCTCCTTCCAGCGGCCCTGCAGGGTTAATGCGTGGGATTGCTCTGACTCTCGGGGGCCTCGTCTCCTTCCAGCGGCTCTGCAGGGTTAATACGGGGGATTGCTCGGACTCTCGGGGGCCTCGTCTCCTTCCAGCGGCCCTGCAGGGTTAATGCGGGAGACTGCTCGGACTCTCGGGGGCCTCGTCTCCTTCCAGCGGCTCTGCAGGGTTAATACGGGGGATTGCTCGGACTCTCGGGGGCCTCGTCTCCTTCCAGCGGCCCTGCAGGGTTAATGCGGGAGACTGCTCGGACTCTCGGGGGCCTCGTCTCCTTCCAGCGGATCTGCAGGGTTAATGCGGGAGACTGCTCAGACTCTTGGGGGGCCTCGTCTCCTTCCAGCGGCTCTGCAGGGATAATGCGGGGGACTGCTCGGACTCTCGGGGGCCTCGTCTCCATCCAGCGGCTCTGCAGGGTTAATGCGGGGGACTGCTCGGACTCTCAGGGGCCTCGTCTCCTTCCAGCGGCTCTGCAGGGATAATGCGGGGGACTGCTCGGACTCTCGGGGGCCTCGTCTCCTTCCAGCGGCTCTGCAGAGTTAATGCGGGGACTACTCGGACTATCGGGGGCCTTGTCTTCTTCCAGCGGCTCTGCAGGGATAATGCGGGGGACTGCTCGGACTCTCGGGGGCCTCGTCTCCTTCCAGCGGCCCTGGAGGGTTAATGCGGGGACTGCTCGGACTCTCGGGGGCCTCGTCTCCTTCTAGCGGCTCTGAAGGGTTAATGCGGGGGACTCTCTGGGCCTCGTCTCCTTCCAGCGGCCCTACAGGGTAATTCTGGGGACAGCTGAGACTCTCGGGGCCTCGTCTCCTTCCAGCGGCTCTGTAGGGTTAATGCGGGGGACTGCTCAGACTCTCGGGGGCCTCGTCTCCTTCCAGCGGCTCTGCAGGGATAATGCGGGGGACTGCTCGGACTCTCAGGGGGCCTCGTCTCCTTCCAGCGGCTCTGCAGGGATAATGCGGGGGACTGCTCGGACTCTCGGGGGCCTCGTCTCCTTCCAGCGGCCCTGCAGGGTTAATGCGTGGGACTGCTCTGACTCTCGGGGGCCTCGTCTCCTTCCAGCGGCTCTGCAGGGTTAATACGGGGGATTGCTCGGACTCTCGGGGGCCTCGTCTCCTTCCAGCGGCCCTGCAGGGTTAATGCGGGAGACTGCTCGGACTCTCGGGGGCCTCGTCTCCTTCCAGCGGCTCTGCAGGGTTAATACGGGGGATTGCTCGGACTCTCGGGGGCCTCGTCTCCTTCCAGCGGCCCTGCAGGGTTAATGCGGGAGACTGCTCGGACTCTCGGGGGCCTCGTCTCCTTCCAGCGGATCTGCAGGGTTAATGCGGGAGACTGGTCAGACTCTTGGGGGGCCTCGTCTCCTTCCAGCGGCTCTGCAGGGATAATGCGGGGGACTGCTCGGACTCTCGGGGGCCTCGTCTCCTTCCAGCGGCTCTGCAGGGTTAATGCGGGAGACTGCTCGGACTCTCGGGGGCCTCGTCTTCTTCCAGCAGCCCTGCAGGGATAATGCGGGGGACTGCTCGGACTCTCGGGGGCCTCGTCTCCTTCCAGCGGCTCGGCAGGGATAATTCGTGGGACTGCTCGGACTCTCGGGGGCCTCGTCTCCTTCCAGCGGCTCTGCAGGGATAATGCGGGGGACTGCTCAGACTCTCGGGGGCCTCGTCTCCTTCCAGCGGCTCTGCAGGGTTAATGCGGGGGACTGCTTGGACTCTCGGGGGCCTCGTCTCCTTCCAGCGGCTCTGCAGGGTTAATGCGGGGGGCTGCTCGGACTCTCGGGGGGCCTCGTCTCCATCCAGCGCCTCTGCAGGGTTAATGCCGGGGACTGCTCGGACTCTCGGGGGCCTCGTCTCCTTCCAGCGGCCCTGCAGGGTTAATGCCGGGGACTTCTCGGACTCTCGGGGCCTCGTCTCCTTCCAGCGGCCCTGCAGGGTTAATGCGGGGGACTGCTCTGACTCTCGGGGGGCCTCGTCTCCTTCTAGCGGCTCTGAAGGGTTAATAAGAGGGACTCTCTGGGCCTCGTCTCCTTCCAGCGGCTCTACAGGGTAATTCTGGGGACAGCTCGGACTCTCGGGGGCCTGGTCTCCTTCCAGCGGCTCTGCAAGGTTAATGCGGGGGACTGCTCGGATTCTTGGGGCCTCGTCTCCTTCCAGCGGCCCTGCAGGGTTAATGCGGGGGACTGCTCTTACTCTTGGGGGGCCTCGTCTCCTTCTAGCGGCTCTGAAGGGTTAATGCGGGGGACTCTCTGGGCCTCGTCTCCTTCCAGCGGCCCTACAGGAAAATTCTGGGGACAGCTGGGACTCTCGGGGGCCTCGTCTCCTTCCAGCAGCTCTGCAGGGCTAATGCGGGGGACTCTCGGGGGCCTCGTCTCCATCCAGGGGCCTTGCAAGGCTAATGCGTGGGACTGCTCTGACTCTCGGGGGCCTCGTCTCCTTCCAGCAGCTCTGCAGGGTTAATGCGTGGGACTGCTCTGACTCTCGGGGGGCCTCGTCTCCATCAAGGGGCCTTGCAGGGCTAATGTGTGGGACTGCTCTAACTCTCGGGGGCCGCGTCTCCTTCCAGCAGCTCTGCAGGGTTAATGCGTGGGACTGCTCTGACTCTCGGGGGGCCTCATCTCCTTCCAGCGGCCCTGCAGGGCTAATGCGTGGGACTGCTCTGACTGTCGGGGGCCGAGTCTCCTTCCAGCGGCTCTGCAGGGCTAATGCGGGGGACTGTTTAGACTCTCGGGGGCCTCGTCTCCATCCAGGGGCTTTGCAGGGCTAATGCGTGGGACTGCTCTGACTCTCGGGGGCCGTGTCTCCTTCCAGCGGCTCTGCAGGTTTAATGCGGGGGACTGCTCGGACTCTCGGGGGCCTCATCTCCTTCCAGCGGCCCTGCAGGGTTAATGCGGGGGAATGCTCGGACTCTCGGGGGCCTCGTCTCCTTTCAGCAGCTCTGCAGGATTAATGCGGGGGACTGCTCTGACTCTCGGGGGGCCTCGTCTCCATCCAGGGGCCTTGCAGGGCTAATGTGTGGTACTGCTCTCACTCTCGGGGGCTGCATCTCCTTCCAGCAGCTCTGCAGGGTTAATGCGTGGGACTGCTCTGACTCTCGGGGGCCGCGTCTCATTCCAGCGGCTCTGCAGGGTTAATGCGGGGGACTGCTCGGACTCTCGGGGCCTCGTCTCTATCCAGGGGCTTTGCAGGGCTAATGCGTGGGACTGCTCTGACTCTCGGGGAACGCGTCTCCTTCCAGCGGCTCTGCAGGGTTAATGCGGGGGACTGCTCGGACTCTCGGGGGCCTCATCTCCTTCCAGCGACCCTGCAGGGTTAATGCGGGGGACAGCTCGGACTCAGAGGGGGGGGGGGCACGTCTCCATCCAGGGGCTTTGCAGGGCTAATGCGTGGGACTGCTCTGACTCTCGGGGGCCGCGTCTCCTTCCAGCAGCTCTGCAGGGTTAATGCGGGAGACTGCTCGGACTCTCGGGGGGCCTCGACTCCTTCCAGCGGCTCTGCAGGGTTAATGCGGGGGACTGCTCGGACTCAAGGGGGGGGGGCGCGTCTCCTTCCAGCGGCTCTGCAGGGTTAATGCGGGGGACTGCTCGGACTCTCGGTGGGCCTCATCTCCATCCAGGGGCCTTGCAGGGCCAATGCGTGGGACTGCTCTGACTGTCGGGGGCCGCGTCTCATTCCAGCGGCTCTGCAGGGTTAATGCGGGGGACTGCTCGGACTCTCGGGGCCTCGTCTCTATCCAGGGGCTTTGCAGGGCTAATGCGTGGGACTGCTCTGACTCTCGGGGAACGCGTCTCCTTCCAGCGGCTCTGCAGGGTTAATGCGGGGGACTGCTCGGACTCTCGGGGGCCTCATCTCCTTCCAGCGACCCTGCAGGGTTAATGCGGGGGACAGCTCGGACTCAGAGGGGGGGGGGGGCACGTCTCCATCCAGGGGCTTTGCAGGGCTAATGCGTGGGACTGCTCTGACTCTCGGGGGCCGCGTCTCCTTCCAGCAGCTCTGCAGGGTTAATGCAGGAGACTGCTCGGACTCTCGGGGGGCCTCGACTCCTTCCAGCGGCTCTGCAGGGTTAATGCGGGGGACTGCTCGGACTCAAGGGGGGGGGGGGGGCGTGTCTCCTTCCAGCGGCTCTGCAGGGTTAATGCGGGGGACTGCTCGGACTCTCGGTGGGCCTCATCTCCATCCAGTGGCTCTGCAGGGTTAATGCAGGGACTGCTCGGACTCTTGGGGGCCTCGTCTCCTTCCAGCGGCCCTGCAGGTTTAATGCGGAGGACTTCTCGGACTCTCGGGGGCCTCGTCTCCTTCCAGCGGCCAAGCAGGATTAATGCGGAGGACTTCTCGGACTCTCGGGGGCCTCGTCTCCATCCAGCGGCTCTGCAGGGTTAATGCGGGGGACTGCTCAGACTCTCGGGGGCCTCGTCTCCTTCCAGCGGCTCTGCAGGGTTAATGCGGGGGACTGCTCAGACTCTCAGGGGCCTCGTCTCCTTCCAGTGCCCTGCAGGGTGAATGCGGGGGACTGCTCAGACTCTCGGGGGCCTCGTCTCCTTCCAGCGGCTCTGCAGGGATAATGCGGGGGACTGCTCGGACTCTCGGGGGGCCTCGTCTCCTTCCAGCGGCTCTGCAGGGATAATGCGTGGGACTGCTCTGACTCTCGGGGGGCCTCGTCTCCTTCCAGAGGCTCTGCAGGGATAATGCGGGGGACTGCTCGGACTCTCGGTGGGCCTCATCTCCATCCAGTGGCTCTGCAGGGTTAATGCAGGGACTGCTCGGACTCTTGGGGGCCTCGTCTCCTTCCAGCGGCCCTGCAGGGTTAATGCGGGGGACTGCTCGGACTCCCGGGGGCCTCGTCTCCTTCCAGCGGCCCTGCAGGGTTAATGCCGGGGACTGCTCGGACTCTCGGGGCCTCGTCTCCTTCCAGCGGCCCTGCAGGGTTAATGCGGGGGACTGCTCTGACTCTCGGGGGGCCTCGTCTCCTTCTAGCGGCTCTGAAGGGTTAATGCGGGGGACTTTTTGGGCCTCGTCTCCTTCCAGCGGCCCTACAGGGTTAATGCTGGGGACAGCTCGGACTCTCGGGGGCCTCGTCTCCTTCCAGCGGCTCTGCAGGGTTAATGCGGGGGACTGCTCGGACTCTCGGGGGCCTCGTCTCCTTCCAGCAGCTCTGCAGGGTTAATGCGGGGGACTGATTGGACTCTCGGGGGACCTCGTCTCCTTCCAGCAGCTCTGCAGGGTTAATGCGGGGGACTCGCGGGGGCCTCGTCTCCATCCAGGGGCCTTGCTGGGCTAATGTGTGGGACTGCTCTGACTCTCGGGGGCCGCGTCTTCCTCCAGCGGCCCTGCAGGGTTAATGCGGGGGACTGCTCGGACTCTCGGGGCCTCGTCTCCTTCCAGCGGCCCTGCAGGGTTAATGCGGGGTACTGCTCTGACTCTCGGGGGGCCTCGTCTCCTTCTAGCGGCTCTGAAGGGTTATTGCGGGGGATTGCTCGGACTCTTGGGGCCTCGTCTCCTTCCAGCGGCCCTGCAGAGTTAATGCCGGGGACTGCTCGGACTCTCGGGGCCTCGTCTCCTTCCAGCGGCCCTGCAGGGTTAATGCGGGGGACTGCTCTAACTCTTGGGGGGCCTCGTCTCCTTCTAGCGGCTCTGAAGGGTTAATGCGGGGGACTCTCTGGGCCTCGTCTCCTTCCAGCGGCCCTACAGGGTAATTCTGGGGACAGCTGGGACTCTCGGGGGCCTCGTCTCCTTTCAGCAGCTCTGCAGGGTTAATGAGGGGGACTGCTCGGACTCTCGGGGGACCTCGTCTCCTTCCAGCAGCTCTGCAGGGTTAATGCGGGGGACTCTCGGGGGCCTCGTCTCCATCCAGGGGCCTTGCAGGGCTAATGCGTGGGACTGATCTGACTCTCGGGGGCCTCGTCTCCTTCCAGCAGCTCTGCAGGGTTAATGCGGGGGACTGCTCTGACTCTCGGGGGGGGGGGGGGGGGCGTGTCTCCTTCCAGCGGCTCTGCAGGGTTAATGCGGGGGACTGATCTGACTCTCGGGGGCCGCGTCTCCTTCCAGCAGCTCTGCAGGGTTAATGCGGGGGACTGCTCGGACTCAAGGGGGGGGGGGCGTGTCTCCTTCCAGCGGCTCTGCAGGGTTAATGCGGGGGACTGCTCGGACTCTCGGTGGGCCTCATCTCCATCCAGTGGCTCTGCAGGGTTAATGCAGGGACTGCTTGGACTCTCGGGGGACTCGTCTCCTTCCAGCGGCCCTGCAGGTTTAAAGCGGAGGAGTTCTCGGACTCTCGGGGGCCTCGTCTCCTTCCAGCGGCCAAGCAGGGTTAATGCGGAGGACTTCTCGGACTCTCGGGGGCCTCGTCTCCATCCAGCGGCTCTGCAGGGTTAATGCGGGGGACTGCTCAGACTCTCGGGGGCCTCGTCTCCTTCCAGCGGCTCTGCAGGGTTAATGCGGGGGACTGCTCAGACTCTCAGGGGCCTCGTCTCCTTCCAGTGCCCTGCAGGGTTAATGCGGGGGACTGCTCAGACTCTCGGGGGCCTCGTCTCCTTCCAGCGGCTCTGCAGGGATAATGCGGGGGACTGCTCGGACTCTCAGGGGGCCTCGTCTCCTTCCAGCGGCTCTGCAGGGATAATGCATGGGGCTGCTCTGACTCTCGGGGGGCCTCGTCTCCTTCCAGAGGCTCTGCAGGGATAATGCGGGGGACTGCTGGGACTCTCGGGGGCCTCGTCTCCTTCCAGTGGCTCTGCAGGGTTAATGCGGGGGATTGCTCGGACTCTCGGAGGCCGCATCTCCTTCCAGCGGCTCTGCAGGGTAATGCGGGGGACTGCTCGGACTCTCGGGGGCCTCATCACCTTCCAGCGGCCCTGCAGGGTTAATGCCGGGGACTGCTCGGACTCTCGGGGCCTCGTCTCCTTCCAGCGGCCCTGGAGGGTTAATGCGGGGGACTGCTCTGACTCTCGGGGGGCCTCATCTCCTTCTAACGGCTCTGAAGGGTTAATGCGGGGGACTCTTTGGGCCTCGTCTCCTTCCAGCGGCCCTACAGGGTTCATGCTGGGGACAGCTCGGACTCTCGGGGGCCTCGTCTCCTTCCAGCGGCTCTGCAGGGTTAATGCGGGGGACTGCTCGGACTCTCGGGGGCCTCGTCTCCTTCCAGCAGCTCTGCAGGGTTAATGCGGGGTACTGCTTGGACTCTCGGGGGACCTCGTCTCCATCCAGGGGCCTTGCAGGGCTAATGTGTGGGACTGCTCTGACTCTCGGGGGCCGCGTCTACTTCCAGCGGCCCTGTGGGGTTAATGCGGGGGACTGCTCGGACTCTCGTCTCCTTCCAGCGGCCCTGCAGGGTTAATGCGGGGGACTGCTCTGACTCTCGGGGGGCCTCGTCTCCTTCTAGCGGCTCTGAAGGGTTAATGCGGGGGACTCTCTGGGCCTCGTCTCCTTCCAGCGGCCCTACAGGGTAATTCTGGGGACAGCTCGGACTCTCGGGGGCCTCGTCTCCTTCCAGCGGCTCTGCAGGGTTAATGCGGGGGACTGCTCGGACTCTTGGGGCCTCGTCTCCTTCCAGCAGCTCTGCAGGGTTAATGCCGGGGACTGCTCGGACTCTCGGGGCCTCGTCTCTTTCCAGCGGCCCTGCTGGGTTAATGCGGGGGACTGCTCTGACTCTTGGGGGGCCTCGTCTCCTTCTAGCGGCTCTGAAGGGTTAATGCGGGGGACTCTCTGGGCCTCGTCTCCTTCCAGCGGCCCTACAGGGTAATTCTGGGGACAGCTGGGACTCTCGGGGCCTCGTCTCCTTCCAGCAGCTCTGCAGGGCTAATGCGTGGGACTGCTCTGACTCTCGGGGGCCTCGTCTCCTTCCAGCAGCTCTGCAGGGTTAATGCGGGGGACTGCTCTGACTCTCGGGGGGCCTCGTCTCCATCCAGGGGCCTTGCAGGGCTAATGTGTGGGACAGCTCGGACTCTCGGGGGCCGCATCTCCTTCCAGCAGCTCTGCAGGGTAAATGCGGGGGACTGCTCGGACTCAAGGGGGGGGGTGCGTCTCCTTCCAGCGGCTCTGCAGGGTTAATGCGGGGGACTGCTCGGACTCTCGGTGGGCCTCATCTCCATCCAGTGGCTCTGCAGGGTTAATGCAGGGACTGCTCGGACTCTCAGGGGCCTCATCTCCTTCCAGCGGCCCTGCAGGTTTAAAGCGGAGGACTTCTCGGACTCTCGGGGGCCTCGTCTCCTTCCAGCTGCCAAGCAGGGTTAATGCGGAGGACTTCTCGGACTCTCGGGGGCCTCGTCTCCATCCAGCGGCTCTGCAGGGTTAATGCGGGGGACTGCTCAGACTCTCGGGGGCCTCGTCTCCTTCCAGCGGCTCTGTAGGGTTAATGCGGGGGACTGCTCAGACTCTCGGGGGCCTCGTCTCCTTCCAGCGGCTCTGCAGGGATAATGCGGGGGACTGCTCGGACTCTCAGGGGGCCTCGTCTCCTTCCAGCGGCTCTGCAGGGATAATGCGTGGGACTGCTCTGACTCTCGGGGGGCCTCGTCTCCATCCAGAGGCTCTGCATTGATAATGCGGGGGACTGCTGGGACTCTCGGGGGCCTCGTCTCCTTCCAGTGGCTCTGCAGGGTTAATGCGGGGGATTGCTCGGACTCTCGGGGGCCGCGTTTCCTTCCAGCGGCCCTGCAGGGTTAATGCGGGGGACTGCTCTGACTCTCGGGGGGCCTCGTCTCCTTCTAACGGCTCTGAAGGGTTAATGCGGGGGACTCTTTGGGCCTCGTCTCCTTCCAGCGGCCCTACAGGGTTAATGCAGGGGACAGCTCGGACTCTCGGGGGCCTCGTCTTCTTCCAGCGGCTCTGCAGGGTTAATGCGGGGGACTGCTCGGACTCTCGGGGGGCCTCGTCTCCTTCCAGCAGCTCTGCAGGGTTAATGCGGGGGACTGATTGGACTCTCGGGGGACCTCGTCTCCTTCCAGCAGCTCTGCAGGGTTAATGCGGGGGACTCTCGGGGGCCTCGTCTCCATCCAGGGGCCTTGCAGGGCTAATGTGTGGTACTGCTCTGACTCTCGGGGGCCGCGTCTCCTTCCAGCGGCCCTGCAGGGTTAATGCGGGGGACTACTCGGACTCTCGGGGCCTCGTCTCCTTCCAGCGGCCCTGCAGGGTTAATGCCGGGGACTGCTCGGACTCTCGTCTCCTTCCAGCGGCCCTGCAGGGTTAATGCGGGGGACTGCTCTGACTCTCGGGGGGCCTCGTCTCCTTCTAGCGGCTCTGAAGGGTTAATGCGGGGGACTCGCTGGGCCTCGTCTCCTTCCAGCGGCCCTACAGGGTAATTCTGGGGACAGCTCGGACTCTCGGGGGCCTCGTCTCCTTCCAGCGGCTCTGCAGGGTTAATGCGGGGGACTGCTCGGACTCTTGGGGCCTCGTCTCCTTCCAGCGGCCCTGCAGGGTTAATGCGGGGGACTGCTCTGACTCTTGGGGGGCCTCGTCTCCTTCTAGCGGCTCTGAAGGGTTAATGCAGGGGACTCTCTGGGCCTCGTCTCCTTCCAGCGGCCCTACAGGGTAATTCTGGGGACAGCTGGGACTCTCGGGGGCCTCGTCTCCTTCCAGCAGCTCTGCAGGGTTAATGAGGGGGACTGCTCTGACTCTCGGGGGGCCTCGTCTCCATCCAGGGGCCTTGCAGGGCTAATGTGTGGGACTGCTCTGACTCTCGGGGGCCGCGTCTCCTTCCAGCAGCTCTGCAGGGTTAATGCGTGGGACTGCTCTGACTCTCGGGGGGCAACGCCTCCATCCAGGGGCCTTGCAGGGCTAATGCGTGGGACTGCTCTGACTGTCGGGGGCCGCGTCTCCTTCCAGCTGCTCTGCAGGGCTAATGCGGGGGACTGCTCGGACTCTCGGGGGCCTCGTCTCCATCCAGGGGCTTTGCAGGGCTAATGCGTGGGACTGCTCTGACTCTCGGGGGCCGCGTCTTCTTCCAGCGGCTCTGCAGGGTTAATGCGGGGGACTACTCGGACTCTCGGGGGCCTCGTCTCCTTCCAGCAGCTCTGCAGGGTTAATGCGGGAGACTGCTCGGACTCTCGGGGGGCCTCGTCTCCTTCCAGCGGCTCTGCAGGGTTAATGCGGGGGACTGCTCGGACTCTCGGGGGCCTCGTCTCCTTCCAGCAGCTCTGCAGGGTTAATGCGGGAGACTGCTCGGACTCTCGGGGGGCCTCGTCTCCTTCCAGCGGCTCTGAAGGGTTAATGCGGGGGACTGCTCGGACTCAAGGGGGCGGGGCGCGTCTCCTTCCAGCGGCTCTGCAGGGTTAATGCGGGGGACTGCTCGGACTCTCGGGAGCCTCGTCTCCTTCCAGCGGCTCTGCAGGGTTAATGCGGGGGACTGCTCGGACTCAAGGGGGGGGGGGGGCGCGTCTCCTTCCAGCGGCTCTGCAGGATTAATGCGGGGGACTGCTCGGACTCAGGGGGGGGGGGCGTGTCTCCATCCAGCGGCCCTGCAGGGTTAATGCGGGGGAATGCTCTGACTCACGGGGGGCCTCATCTCCTTCCAGTGGCTCTGCAGGGTTAATGCAGGGACTGCTCGGACTCTCGGGGGCCTCGTCTCCATCCAGCGGCTCTGCAGGGTTAATGCAGGGACTGCTCGGACTCTCGGGGGCCTCGTGTCCTTCCAGCGGCTCTGCAGGGTTAATGCGGAGGACTTCTCGGACTCTCGGGGGCCTTGTCTCCATCCAGCGGCTCTGCAGGGTTAATGCGGGGGACTGCTCAGACTCTCGGGGACCTCGTCTCCTTCCAGTGCCCTGCAGGGTTAATGCGGGGGACTGCTCAGACTCTCGGGGGCCTCGTCTCCTTCCAGCGGCCCTGCAGGGTTAATGCGTGGGACTGCTCGGACTCTGGGGGGAGCCTCGTCTCTTTCCAGTGGCTCTGCAGGGTTAATGCGGGGGACTGCTCGGACTCTCAGGGGGCCTTGTCTCCTTCCAGCGCCTCTGCAGGGTTAATGCGGGGGACTGCTCGGACTCTCGGGGGCCTCGTCTCCTTCCAGCGGCCCTGCAGGGTTAATGCGGGGGACTGCTCGGACTCTCGGGGCCTCGTCTCCTTCCAGCGGCCCTGCAGGGTTAATGCAGGGGACTGCTCGGACTCTCGTCTCCTTCCAGCGGCCCTGCAGGGTTAATGCGGGGGACTGCTCGGACTCTCGTCTTCTTCCAGCGGCCCTGCAGGGTTAATGCGGAGGACTTCTCGGACTCTCAGGGCCTCGTCTCCTTCCAGCAGCCAAGCAGGGTTAATGCGGAGGACTTGTCGGACTCTCGGGGGCCTCGTCTCCTTCCAGCGGCTCTGCAGGTATAATACGGGGGACTGCTCGGACTCTCGGGAGCCTCGTCTCCTTCCAGCGGCTCTGCAGGGTTAATGCGGGAGACTGCTCGGACTCTCGGGGGCCTCGTCTCCATCCAGCGGCTCTGCAGGGTTAACGCGGGGGACTGCTCAGACTCTCGGGGGCCTCGTCTCCATCCAGCGGCTCTGCAGGGTTAACGTGGGGGACTGCTCAGACTCTCATGATTTGGCCATTTTTGTGGAAACCGCCTGATGATGACCTTCATAGGGTTCGGGAGACATTCTCTGCACACAGATTTCCCAGTATGTGCCGGTGGATTCATTGTGGCCAATAGCGTTGCAGGATTCTGTCCTTGCCTCTGATGACTCTTCTGGCCTCTCGGATGACTCTTCTAGCCTCTCGGATGACTCTTCTGGCCTCTCGGATGTCTCTTCTGGCCTCTCGGATGTCTCTTCTGGCCTCTCGGATGTCTCTTCTGGCCTCTCGGATGACTCTTCTGGCCTCTCGGATGACTCTTCTGGCCTCTCGGATGACTCTTCTGGCCTCTCGGATGACTCTTCTGGCCTCTCGGATGACTCTTCTGGCTGTGGAGACAATAAACGAGTGAAGATCTGGCGCTTGTCTTGGGTTTGTTCTCTCCTCCTGGTACCGGGAGCCATGAAATATTTCATATGAAAGTCGCTGTACAGCATGAAGGGTAAAAATCTCTAACACGATACTCAGAGACCTTCTAGTCCCATCCGGGGGAAATTCCCTGTTATTTATGTGTTATAATTCATCCATCAGTTCTGTAGTTATTCAGGTGTGTGGGGGGAGAGGTGTGGTGTATTCGGCTGGGGGGGGGGGGGGGTATACAGCTGGGGGGGGTGTATACAGCTGGGGGGGGGTGTATACAGGTGGCGGGGGGGTGTATACAGGTGGCAGATGAGAAATCCGAACACTAAGAATCAGTGACCGCGGCGCTTTATCTGTACATTATATTATTATTATATATTCTTCTTCTCCCGCGGTCACTGAGACTTTAACATTTTTTGTTGTGAGAAGCGGAAGGTGAAATAACCGGCAATGAAAACAGAATGAAGAGTAAAGATGTTCTGCAGCGGCTGCGGCTCCGGACCCACACACCGAGCACTGACCAGGGGGAGGACCTGCCGTGAGCCGCCATTACTGCCGGGACGTGTGGGCGCGGCTGCCAGGGCGTGTGTGCAGTGACGTCACCTTTGGTCACATGACTGCAGCTGCCTGTGATGTGATTGGGGAAATCGTTGCCTGGTGACAGGCTCGGAGCGGCGGAGGGGCGGGGTTTCGGTCACTTCCGGTGTGCTGTTCCGGTGATGGCGGCCGCCTGACGCCCGCCGCTTCCCGGTGTCTTGTGGTGACGTTACACGATGACCCGTGACGTAGAGACACGTGACGAGCTGCCGGACTGGGCCGGGGCCAAGGAGTTCTACCAGAAGTATGACCCGAAGGAGATTATCGGCAGGTAGGCGGGCGTGTACGCGGGGGCGGGGCTTTGGGATTGACAAAGCCTATCCGAGTGGCAGGGGGCGGGTCATCACAGCGGGGGCGGAGTTTTTACCCAAATGTTAGTCTTTTTACCCGCCCTGTGGCCAATGTAACACTGAGCGACTGCTGATACCAGGTAACACCCCCACACACACACAAACACTAATCTCTAATCCCCCCCCACTAATCTCTAATCCCCCCCCACTAATCTCTAATCCCCCCCCCACTAATCTCTAATCCCCCCCCCACTAATCTCTAATCCCCCCCCACTAATCTCTAATCCCCCCACTAATCTCTAACCCCCCCTCACTAGTCTCTAATCCCACCCACTAGTCTCTAATCCCCCCACTAGTCTCTAATCCCCCCACTAGTCTCTAATCCCCCCCACTAGTCTCTGATCCCCCCCACTAGTCTCTGATCCCCCCACTAGTCTCTGATCCCCCCACTAATCTCTAATCCCCCCCCACTAGTCTCTGATCCCCCCCACTAATCTCTAATCCCCCCCACTAGTCTCTGACCCCCCCCCACTAGTCTCTGATCCCCCCCCCACTAGTCTCTAATCCCACCCACTAGTCTCTAATCCCCCCACTAGTCTCTAATCCCCCCCACTAGTCTCTAATCCCCCCCACTAGTCTCTAATCCCCCCACTAGTCTCTGATCCCCCCCACTAGTCTCTGATCCCCCCACTAGTCTATGATCCCCCCACTAATCTCTAATCCCCCCCCACTAGTCTCTGATCCCCCCCACTAATCTCTAATCCCCCCCACTAGTCTCTGATCCCCCCCCACTAGTCTCTGATCCCCCCCCACTCTCTGATCCCCCCCACTAGTCTCTGATCCCCCCCCCCACTAGTCTCTGATCCCCCCCACTAGTCTCTGATCCCCCCCACTAGTCTCTAATCCCCCCACTAGTCTCTAATCCCCCCCACTAGTCTCTAATCCCCCCCACTAGTCTCTGATCCCCCCCATTAGTCTCTAATCCCCCCTACTAGTCTCTGATCCCCCCCACTAGTCTCTGATCCCCCCCACTAGTCTCTGATCCCCCCCACTAGTCTCTAATCCCCCCACTAATCTCTAATCCACCCTTACTAGTCTCTAATCCCCCCACTAGTCTCTAATCCCCCCATTAGTCTCTAATCCCCCCACTAGTCTCTGATCCCCCCCACTAGTCTCTGATCCCCCCCACTAGTCTCTAATCCCCCCCACTAGTCTCTAATCCCCCCACTAGTCTCTAATCCCCCCCACTAGTCTCTAATCCCCCACTAGTCTCTGATCCCCCCCACTAGTCTCTGATCCCCCCACTAGTCTCTAATCCCCCCCACTAGTCTCTAATCCACCCCCATTAATCTCTAATCCACCCCCACTAATCTCTAATCCCCCCACTAGTCTCTAATCCCCCCCACTAGTCTCTGATCCCCCCCACTAGTCTCTGATCCCCCCCACTAGTCTCTGATCCCCCCCACTAGTCTCTGATCCCCCCCACTAGTCTCTAATCCCCCCCACTAGTCTCTAATCCCCCCACTAGTCTCTGATCCCCCCCACTAGTCTTTGATCCCCCCCACTAGTCTTTGATCCCCCCCACTAGTCTCTGATCCCCCCCACTAGTCTCTGATCCCCCCACTAGTCTCTGATCCCCCCACTAGTCTCTGATCCCCCCCACTAGTCTCTGATCCCCCCCACTAGTCTCTAATCCCCCCCACTAGTCTCTAATCCCCCCCACTAGTCTCTAATCCCCCGCACTAGTCTCTAATCCCCCCCACTAGTCTCTAATCCACCCCCACTAGTCTCTAATCCACCCCCACTAGTCTCTAATCCACCCCCACTAGTCTCTAATCCACCCCCACTAATCTCTAACCCCCCCACTAGTCTCTAATCCCCCCCACTAGTCTCTAATCCCCCCCACTAGTCTCTAATCCCCCCCACTAGTCTCTGATCCCCCCCACTAGTCTCTGATCCCCCCCACTAGTCTCTGATCCCCCCCACTAGTCTCTAATCCCCTCCACTAGTCTCTAACTAGCGTGATTGGTGACGCGTCTTGTTGCCGCTGTTAGGGGCGTGTCCAGTACGGTGCGGCGCTGCATCCATAGAGAAACGGGGCGTCAGTATGCCGTGAAGATTATCGAGGTGACACCCGAGAGGATGAGCCCCGAACAACTGCAGGAGGTGCGACTGTCCACCGCCAAGGAGATGGAGATCCTGCACCAGGTGTCCCAGCACCCCTTCATCAGTACGTGCAGCCCCCCATCATCTGTGCATCCCCCCCACCATCATCTGTGCCCCCCCATCATCTGTGCCCCCCCATTATCTCTGCCCCCCCATCATCTCTGCCGCCCCCCCTGTTATCATCTCTGCCGCCCCCCCTGTTATCATCTGTGCCGCCCCCCCTGTTATCATCTGTGCCGCCCCCCCTGTTATCATCTGTGCCCCCCCCCCCCGTTATCATCTGTGCCCCCCTGTTATCATCTGTGCCCCCCCGTTATCATCTGTGCCCCCCCCTCCCGTTATCTTCTGTGCCCCCCCCGTTATCATCTGTGCTCCCCCCCGTTATCATCTGTGCCCCCCCCCGTTATCATCTGTGTCCCCCCCCCCCCCGTTATCATCTGTGTCCCCCCCCCGTTATCATCTGTGTCCCCCCCCCCCCGTTATCATCTGTGTCCCCCCCCTGTTATCATCTGTGTCCCCCCCCTGTTATCATCTGTGTCCCCCCATGTTATCATCTGTGCCCCCCAGTTATTATCTGTGCCCCCCCGTTATCATCTGTGCCCCCCCCTCTGTTATCTGTACCCCTCCCCATTATCATCTGTGCCCCCCCCTCTGTTATCTGTACCCCTCCCCATTATCATCTGTGCCCCCCTCTGTTATCTGTACCCCTCCCCGTTATAATCTCTACCCCCCCCCCCCCCCGTTATAATCTCTACCCCCCCCATCTTGTGTCCACTGTGTGTTGGGTGCGTTGCTCTTGTACATGACGTCTCCTCTCTCCTTGTAGTTACGCTGATTGATTCCTATGAATCTTCCACCTTCATTTTCCTGGTTTTTGACTTGTGAGTATAATCCGGACACGTCAGCACAGAAATGATCCGAGGATTTTCCAGAATTTCCCAGATGTCTTGTCTCCTCTTAGGATGAAGAGGGGAGAACTGTTTGACTACTTAACAGAGAAGGTGACGCTGAGCGAGAAGGAGACCAGGTGCCGCACTTCTCCTTTCTTTAACTTTTGGGTTTTGTTCTTATAAATTTTCTGGGAATCTTGCACAAAATTCCAAGGGGAGACTCCAATATTGTCATCTGAGATGCTACAGGTCAGACCTCGGGTCTCTTCTCGTCCCCTCGCTCGGGCCTCGCCTCTTCTCGTCCCCTCGCTCGGGCCTCGCCTCTTCTCGTCCCCTCGCTCGGGCCTCGCCTCTTCTCGTCCCCTCGCTCGGGCCTCGCCTCTTCTCGTCCCCTCGCTCGGGCCTCGCCTCTTCTCGTCCCCTCGCTCGGGCCTCGCCTCTTCTCGTCCCCTCGCTCGGGCCTCGCCTCTTCTCGTCCCCTCGCTCGGGCCTCGCCTCTTCTCGTCCCCTCGCTCGGGCCTCGCCTCTTCTCGTCCCCTCGCTCGGGCCTCGCCTCTTCTCGTCCCCTCGCTCGGGCCTCGCCTCTTCTCGTCCCCTCGCTCGGGCCTCGCCTCTTCTCGTCCCCTCGCTCGGGCCTCGCCTCTTCTCGTCCCCTCGCTCGGGCCTCGCCTCTTCTCGTCCCCTCGCTCGGGCCTCGCCTCTTCTCGTCCCCTCGCTCGGGCCTCGTCTCTTCTCGTCCCCTCGCTCGGGCCTCGCCTCTTCTCGTCCCCTCGCTCGGGCCTCGCCTCTTCTCGTCCCCTCGCTCGGGCCTCGCCTCTTCTCGTCCCCTCGCTCGGGCCTCGCCTCTTCTCGTCCCCTCGCTCGGGCCTCGCCTCTTCTCGTCCCCTCGCTCGGGCCTCGTCTCTTCTCGTCCCCTCGCTCGGGCCTCGCCTCTTCTCGTCCCCTCGCTCGGGCCTCGCCTCTTCTCGTCCCCTCGCTCGGGCCTCGCCTCTTCTCGTCCCCTCGCTCGGGCCTCGCCTCTTCTCGTCCCCTCGCTCGGGCCTCGCCTCTTCTCGTCCCCTCGCTCGGGCCTCGCCTCTTCTCGTCCCCTCGCTCGGGCCTCGCCTCTTCTCGTCCCCTCGCTCGGGCCTCGCCTCTTCTCGTCCCCTCGCTCGGGCCTCGTCTCTTCTCGTCCCCTCGCTCGGGCCTCGTCTCTTCTCGTCCCCTCGCTCGGGCCTCGTCTCTTCTCGTCCCCTCGCTCGGGCCTCGTCTCTTCTCGTCCCCTCGCTCGGGCCTCGTCTCTTCTCGTCCCCTCGTCTCGCTCGGGCCTCGCCTCTTCTCGTCCCCTCGGTCGGGTCTCGTCTCTTCTCGTCCCCTCGCTCGCGCCTCGTCTCTTCTCGTCCCCTCGCTCGCGCCTCGTCTCTTCTCGTCTCCTCGCTCGGGCCTCGCCTCTTCTCGTCTCCTCGCTCGGGTCTCGTCTCTTCTCGTCCCCTCGGTCGGGTCTCGTCTCTTCTCGTCTCTCCCTGTATGATGGTGGCTCCTATTTTGTATTGCAGGTGTATTATGCGCTCTCTGCTAGAAGCCGTCTCGTATCTTCATGCAAACAACATTGTGCACCGTGATCTGAAACCAGAGAACATTCTTATGGATGACTGTCTAAACATCAAGCTTTCCGACTTTGGCTTCAGTTGTGTGTTGAAGCCTCAGGAGAAGCTGCGAGGTGCTACCATGCTCTGTCCTGGTTATCCTGCCCGGATCTGTCACTTGAGTCTGTTGTGTAGACGTTTCCTGACCTCTTCTTTCTCCTGTCAGAGCTTTGTGGGACGCCTGGGTATTTGGCGCCAGAAATCTTGAAGTGTTCGATGGATGAAACGCACCCTGGGTATGGAAAGGAAGTGGATCTGTGAGTATCTACGAGTCTCGGCTGTAGATCCAGTGAGTTGTGCTGCAGGCCTGATCCTCCGCTCATGGTCTTGTAGGTGGGCATGTGGGGTGATCATGTTCACACTGCTGGCCGGCTCCCCTCCCTTCTGGCATCGCAGGCAGATGTTAATGCTCCGCATGATTATGGACGGTCGCTACCAGTTCAGTTCTCCAGAGTGGGACGACCGATCAGCCACGGTGAAAGATCTGGTAAGGCGACCACTGCCCGAGCGTTGGAGAGGACGCATGCTATAGGCTGAGCTCTACTTACCTCTCCTCCTAGATCTCCCGTCTTCTTGAGGTGTCTCCAGAGAAGCGTCTTACAGCTGATCAGGCTCTTCAGCAGCCATTTTTCCAAAGTCACCAACGAGAGGGCGGCCCTTGTGTCACTCCATATCATCGCTTTCGGGTTAGTGGCGGCTCGGTGTGATTGGTGGTGATGTGTGGATGGAGGTCTGATGCTCACACATCTTATATTCCTCTAGATTGCAGCCTGGACGGCTTTGGCTTGTGTCCGGATTCTGGTGAGATGGCGCCGAGCTCGGCCCGTTACCCGAGAGCTTCTTATAAGAGATCCGTATGGAGTCAAAGGCATCCGCAGACTTATCGATGCCTGTGCGTTCCGGATCTACGGACACTGGGTGAAAAAGGGAGAAAGACAGAACCGAGCGGCTTTATTCCAGAACCAGCCCAAAGCTCTTTTATTGACAATGGGGGATGATGAGGACCCTGAGGGTGAGGGATAGGAGGAGGGGGCGGGTGCTGGGGTCATGAACTCCCCGGGGTGACTGCCGCCATGTTTTATGTTGTATTGTGCTGCTATGAATAAAAAGCTTCTTCTCTGTAATGTGACCGTGGACCTCTCCGGCACCGACCATCCTAAGGGCCAATTCACACACCAGTCACTTGTGGTAGAAACCTGCACAACAGACGCCACATCCTCCCCGAGCAGATGATTCCCACGAGTCACCATGTGCTGACACAATTGATGGAAAATTGTTCTGTCCTGCATCTGTATACCACGGGCCGGTAGTATCCCCTGCACAGCCTTGTCTCCTTTATATCACGGGCCGGTAGTATCCTCTGCACAACCGTGTCTCCTGTATACCACGGGCCGGTAGTATCCCCGCACGGCCGCGTCTCCTGTATATCACGGGCCGGTAGTATCCCCGCACGGCCGTGTCTCCTGTATACCACGGGCCGGTAGTATCCCCTGCACAGCCGTGTCTCCTGTATATCACGGGCCGGTAGTGTCCCCGCACTGCCGTGTCTCCTTTATACCACGGGCCGGTAGTATCCTCTGCACAACCGTGTCTCCTGTATACCACGGGCCGGTAGTATCCCCGCACGGCCGCGTCTCCTGTATGTCACGGGCCGGTAGTATCCCCGCACGGCCGTGTCTCCTGTATACCACGGGCCGGTAGTATCCCCTGCACAGCCGTGTCTCCTGTATATCACGGGCCGGTAGTGTCCCCGCACTGCCGTGTCTCCTTTATATCACGGGCCGGTAGTATCCCCTGCACAGCCGTGTCTCCTGTATACCACGGGCCGGTAGTATCCCCTGCACAGCCGTGTCTCCTGTATACCACGCGCCGGTAGTATCCCCGCATGGCCGTGTCTCCTTTATACCACGGGCCGGTAGTATCCCCTGCACAGCCGTGTCTCCTGTATACCACGGGCCGGTAGTATCCCCGCACGGCCGTGTCTCCTTTATACCACGGGCCGGTAGTATCCCCGCACGGCCGTGTCTCCTTTATACCACGGGCCGGTAGTATCCCCTGCACAGCCGTGTCTCCTGTATACCACGGGCCGGTAGTATCCCCTGCACAGCCGTGTCTCCTTTATACCACGGGCCGGTAGTTTCCCCTGCACAGCCGTATCTCCTGTATACCACGGGCCGGTAGTATCCCCTGCACAGCCGTGTCTCCTTTATACCACGGGCCGGTAGTATCCCCTGCACAGCCGTGTCTCCTGTATACCACGGGCCGGTAGTATCCCCTGCACAGCCGTGTCTCCTGTATACCACGGGCCGGTAGTTTCCCCTGCACAGCCGTATCTCCTGTATACCACGGGCCGGTAGTATCCCCTGCACAGCCGTGTCTCCTTTATACCACGGGCCGGTAGTATCCTCTGCACGGCCCTGTCTCCTGTATACCACGGGCCGGTAGTATCCCCGCACGGCCGTGTCTCCTGTATACCACGGGCCGGTAGTATCCCCTGCACAGCCGTGTCTCCTGTATACCACGGGCCGGTAGTATCCCCTGCACAGCCGTGTCTCCTGTATACCCCGTCCCGGTAGTTTCCCCTGCACAGGCGTATCTCCTGTATACCACGGGCCGGTAGTATCCCCTGCACAGCCGTGTCTCCTGTATACAACGTCCCGGTAGTTTCCCCTGCACAGCCGTGTCTCCTGTATACCACGGGCCGGTAGTATCCCCTGCACGGCCGTGTCTCCTGTATACCACGGGCCGGTAGTATCCCCTGCACAGCCGTGTATCCTGTATACCACGGGCCGGTAGTATCCCCTGCACAGCCGTGTCTCCTGTATACCACGGGCCGGTAGTATCCCCTGCACAGCCGTGTCTCCTGTATACCACGGGCCGGTAGTATCCCTGCACAGCCGTGTCTCCTGTATACCACGGGCCGGTAGTATCCCCTGCACAGCCGTGTCTCCTGTATACCACGGGCCGGTAGTTTCCCCTGCACAGCCGTATCTCCTGTATACCACGGGCCGGTAGTATCCCCTGCACAGCCTTGTCTCCTTTATACCACGGGCCGGTAGTATCCCCTGCACGGCCGTGTCTCCTTTATACCACGGGCCGGTTGTATCCCCTGCACGGCCGTGTCTCCTTTATACCACGGGCCGGTAGTATCCCCTGCACAGCCGTGTCTCCTTTATACCACGGGCCGGTAGTATCCCCTGCACAGCCGTGTCTCCTGTATACCACGGGCCGGTTGTATCCCCTGCACGGCCGTGTCTCCTTTATACCACGGGCCGGTAGTATCCCCTGCACAGCCGTGTCTCCACAGCCTGGCTTTTATCACAGATAAGTGCCTTGGACCAGCGCTACCAGCAGCCCAGGAGGGGGGAGGGGGGTCGTAGCACCGGCTGTCCGGGAGGGGACTTGGCACCGGCATGTCCGGGAAGGGGGGGCCGTGGCACTGGCTGCCCAGGAGGGGGGGGGGGGGAATTGCTGCTTCCCCTGCAGGATAGAGAGAGAAAGACAAAATAAGAAGTAAAAGCGGCAGGAGAGGGGATGAGGCGGGTTTATTTGCGCTGCTTCCGGCTCTCGGTCGGTTCAGGGCTGGTTGTTCTCTGCTTTTCTTGTCCCTTCACATTTTGTAACGTGGTCTTTAGGTCTTGTATCCTGCCACGTTCAAGGGTCACGACCTCCCTGAGGGTAGGAGCAGAACCAATAAGCAACAGGAAGAGGGCGAAGCGCCTCAAACCTTGAGCAGAAGGGACTCGTCCTACCTTGTGCATGGAGGCCGCCATCTGCCCCAGACGCCTCATCCTCTCCAGCTGAAAGTCACAAACTATACACGTCACAAGGGTGCAAGAGGCGAGCCTTGTCCTGCCCTGTGTGGCCTCACTGCCCCCTACCCTCCGTCCTGCCCCACGTGGCCTCACTGCCCCCTACCCTCCGTCCTGCCCCGCGTAGCCTCACTGCCCCCTACCCTCCGTCCTGCCCCGCGTAGCCTCACTGCTCCCTACCCTCCGTGTCCTGCCCCCCACACCCTGTCCTACCCTCTGCCCCCTACCCTCCGTCCTGCCCCGCGTGGCCTCACTGCCCCCTACCCTCCGTCCTGCCCCGCCCCGCGTGGCCTCACTGCCCCCTACCCTCCGTGTCCTGCCCCGCGTGGCCTCACTGCCCCCTACCCTCCGTGTCCTGCCCCGCGTGGCCTCACTGCCCCCTACCCTCCGTGTCCTGCCCCCACACCCTGTCCTACCCTCTGCCCCCTACACTCCGTCCTGCCCCGCGTGGCCTCACTGCCCCCTACCCTCCGTCCTGCCCCGCGTGGCCTCACTGCCCCCTACCCTCCGTGTCCTGCCCCGCGTGGCCTCACTGCCCCCTACCCTCCGTGTCCTGCCCCGCGTGGCCTCACTGCCCCCTACCCTCCGTGTCCTGCCCCCACACCCTGTCCTACCCTCTGCCCCCTACACTCCGTCCTGCCCCACGTGGCCTCACTGCCCCCTACCCTCCGTCCTGCCCCGCGTGGCCTCACTGCCCCCTACCCTCCGTGTCCTGCCCCGCGTGGCCTCACTGCCCCCTACGCTCTGTCCTGCCCCCTATCCCCTCACTACCTGGTACCCCCCTAATACTTAGTGATACCCCAGTGGTGCCTCAGTACCTGGTGCCCCCTAATACTTAGTGATACCCCAGTGGTGCCTCAGTACCTGGTACCCCCTAATACTTAGTGATACCCCAGTGGTGCCTCAGTACCTGGTACCCCCTAATACTTAGTGATACCCCAGTGGTGCCTCAGTACCTGGTACCCCCTAATACTTAGTGATACCCTAGTGGTGCCTCAGTACCTGGTACCCCCTAATACTTAGTGATACCCTAGTGGTGCCTCAGTACCTGGTACCCCCTAATACTTGGTGATACCCCAGTGGTGCCTCAGTACCTGGTACCCCCTAATACTTAGTGATACCCCAGTGGTGCCTCAGTACCTGGTACCCCATAATACTTAGTGATACCCCAGTGGTGCCTCAGTACCTGGTACCCCCTAATACTTAGTGATACCCCAGTGGTGCCTCAGTACCTGGTACCCCCTAATACTTAGTGATACCCCAGTGGTGCCTCAGTACCTGGTACCCCATAATACTTAGTGATACCCCAGTGGTGCCTCAGTACCTGGTACCCCCTAATACTTAGTGATACCCCAGTGGTGCCTCAGTACCTGGTACCCCCTAATACTTAGTGATACCCCAGTGGTGCCTCAGTACCTGGTACCCCCTAATACTTAGTGATACCCCAGTGGTGCCTCAGTACCTGGTACCCCCTAATACTTAGTGATACCCCAGTGGTGCCTCAGTACCTGGTACCCCCTAATACTTGGTGATACCCCAGTGGTGCCTCAGTACCTGGTACCCCCTAATACTTGGTGATACCCCAGTGGTGCCTCAGTACCTGGTACCCCCTAATACTTGGTGATACCCCAGTGGTGCCTCAGTACCTGGTACCCCCTAATACTTGGTGATACCCCAGTGGTGCCTCAGTACCTGGTACCCCCTAATACTTGGTGATACCCCAGTGGTGCCTCAGTACCTGGTACCCCCTAATACTTAGTAATACCCCAGTGGTGCCTCAGTACCTGGTGCCCCCTAATACTTAGTGATACCCCAGTGGTGCCTCAGTACCTGGTGCCCCCTAATACTTAGTGATACCCCAGTGGTGCCTCAGTATCTGGTACCCCCTAATACTTAGTGATACCCCAGTGGCGCCTCAGTACCTGGTACCCCCTAATACTTAGTGATACCCCAGTGGTGCCTCAGTACCTGGTACCCCCTAATACTTAGTGATACCCCAGTGGTGCCTCAGTACCTGGTACCCCCTAATACTTAGTGATACCCCAGTGGTGCCTCAGTACCTGGTACCCCCTAATACTTAGTGATACCCCAGTGGTGCCTCAGTACCTGGTACCCCCTAATACTTAGTGATACCCCAGTGGTGCCTCAGTACCTGGTACCCCCTAATACTTAGTGATACCCCAGTGGTGCCTCAGTACCTGGTGCCCCCTAATACTTAGTGATACCCCAGTGGTGCCTCAGTACCTCCCCCTAATACTTAGTGATACCCCAGTGGTGCCTCAGTACCTCCCCCTAATACTTAGTGATACCCCAGTGGTGCCTCAGTACCTGGTACCCCCTAATACTTGGTGATACCTCAGTGGTGCCTCAGTACCTGGTACCCCCTAATACTTGGTGATACCCCAGTGGTGCCTCAGTACCTGGTACCCCATAATACTTAGTGATACCCCAGTGGTGCCTCAGTACCTGGTGCCCCCTAATACTTAGTGATACCCCAGTGGTGCCTCAGTACCTGGTACCCCCTAATACTTAGTGATACCCCAGTGGTGCCTCAGTACCTGGTGCCCCCTAATACTTAGTGATACCCCTGTGGTGCCTCAGTACCTGGTGCCCCCTAATACTTAGTGATACCCCAGTGGTGCCTCAGTACCTGGTGCCCCCTAATACTTAGTGATACCCCAGTGGTGCCTCAGTACCTGGTACCCCCTAATACTTAGTGATACCCCAGTGGTGCCTCAGTACCTGGTGCCCCCTAATACTTAGTGATCCCCCTGTGGTGCCTCAGTACCTGGTACCCCCTAATACTTGGTGATACCCCAGTGGTGCCTCAGTACCTGGTACCCCCTAATACTTGGTGATACCCCAGTGGTGCCTCAGTACCTGGTACCCCCTAATACTTGGTGATACCCCAGTGGTGCCTCAGTACCTGGTACCCCCTAATACTTGGTGATACCCCAGTGGTGCCTCAGTACCTGGTACCCCCTAATACTTGGTGATACCCCAGTGGTGCCTCAGTACCTGGTACCCCCTAATACTTAGTGATACCCCAGTGGTGCCTCAGTACCTGGTGCCCCCTAATACTTAGTGATACCCCAGTGGTGCCTCAGTACCTGGTGCCCCCTAATACTTAGTGATACCCCAGTGGTGCCTCAGTATCTGGTACCCCCTAATACTTAGTGATACCCCAGTGGCGCCTCAGTACCTGGTACCCCCTAATACTTAGTGATACCCCAGTGGTGCCTCAGTACCTGGTACCCCCTAATACTTAGTGATACCCCAGTGGTGCCTCAGTACCTGGTACCCCCTAATACTTAGTGATACCCCAGTGGTGCCTCAGTACCTGGTACCCCCTAATACTTAGTGATACCCCAGTGGTGCCTCAGTACCTGGTACCCCCTAATACTTAGTGATACCCCAGTGGTGCCTCAGAACCTGGTGCCCCCTAATACTTAGTGATACCCCAGTGGTGCCTCAGTACCTGGTACCCCCTAATACTTAGTGATACCCCAGTGGTGCCTCAGTACCTGGTGCCCCCTAATACTTGGTGATACCCCAGTGGTGCCTCAGTACCTCCCCCCTGATACTTAGTGATACCCCAGTGCCCACAGACATCTGCACCTTCGTTACTTGTCTTCGCTTCCTCTGGGTCGTAGATTTCATTGTAAAAGATTAAGAAATCTAATTTCACCTGAAATTTAAATAAAACCTGTGATAAGAGGCGATGGGATAAGTAGGGATCACAGGGGGACAGCGATGGGATAAGTAGGGATCACAGGTGGACAGCGATGGGATAAGTAGGGATCACAGGAGGACAGCGATGGGATAAGTAGGGATCACAGGTGGACAGCGATGGGATAAGTAGGGATCACAGGTGGACAGTGAGGGGATAAGTAGGGATCACAGGAGGACAGCGAGGGGATAAGTAGGGATCACAGGGGGACAGCGATGGGATAAGTAGGGATCACAGGGGGACAGCGACGCTAGCCCCTGGGCCCCCACCAAATGTGGCCGATTCGGCTCCGGGCTCCCTGGGCCGAATCCCGCCGATGTGCCCTGAATCAGTCATTGACAGAGTGAAGGAACCTGCTCTGCCATAGACGATCAAATGTAAATAAAGATGGCGGCACAGCATGCTGTATATAGTGATTGCTGGGGGAGCTGTATATAGTGATTGCTGGGTGAGCTGTATATAGTGATTGCTGGGGGAGCTGTATATAGTGATTGCTGGGGGAGCTGTATATAGTGATTGCTGGAAGAGCTGTGTATAGTGATTGCTGGGGGAGCTGTATATAGTGATTGCTGGGGAAGCTGTATATAGTGATTGCTGGGGGAGCTGTATATAGTGATTGCTGGGTGAGCTGTATATAGTGATTGCTGGGGGAGCTGTATACAGTGGTTGCTGGGGGAGCTGTATATAGTGATTGCTGGAAGAGCTGTGTATAGTGATTGCTGGGGGAGCTGTATATAGTGATTGCTGGGGAAGCTGTATATAGTGATTGCTGGGGGAGCTGTATATAGTGATTGCTGGGTGAGCTGTATATAGTGATTGCTGGGGGAGCTGTATACAGTGGTTGCTGGGGGAGCTGTATATAGTGGTTGCTGGGGGAGCTGTATATAGTGATTGCTGGGGGAGCTGTATATAGTGATTGCTGGGGGAGCTGTATATAGTGATTGCTGGGGGAGCTGTATATAGTGATTGCTGGGGGGAGCTGTATATAGTGATTGCTGGGGAAGCTGTATATAGTGATTGCTGGGTGAGCTGTATATAGTGATTGCTGGGGGAGCTGTTTATAGTGATTGCTGGGGGAGCTGTATACAGTGATTGCTGGGGAGCTGTATATAGTGATTGCTGGGTGAGCTGTATATAAGGATTGCTGGGGGGAGCTGTATATAGTGATTGCTGGGGGGAGCTGTATATAGTGATTGCTGGGGGAGCTGTATATAGTGATTGCTGGGGGAGCTGTATATAGTGATTGCTGGGGGGGCTGTATATAGTGACTGCTGGGGGAGCTGTATATAGTGATTGCTGGGGGGCTGTATATAGTGATTGCTGGGGGGGGCTGTATATAGTGATTGCTGGGGGAGCTGTATATAGTGATTGCTGGGGGGCTGTATATAGTGACTGCTGGGGGAGCTGTATATAGTGATTGCTGGGGGAGCTGTATATAGTGATTGCTGGGGGAGCTGTATATAGTGATTGCTGGGGAGCTGTATATAGTGATTGCTGGGGAGCTGTATATAGTGATTGCTGGGGAGCTGTATATAGTGATTGCTGGGGAGCTGTATATAGTGATTGCTGGGGGAGCTGTATATAGTGATTGCTGGGGGAGCTGTATATAGTGATTGCTGGGGGAGCTGTATATAGTGATTGCTGGGGGAGCTGTATATAGTGATTGCAGGGGGAGCTGTATATAGTGATTGCAGGGGGAGCTGTATATAGTGATTGCAGGGGGAGCTGTATATAGTGATTGCTGGGGGAGCTGTATACAGTGATTGCTGGGGGCGCTGTATACAGTGATTGCTGGGGAGATGTATACAGTGATTGCTGGGGGAGCTGTATACAGTGATTGCTGGGGGAGCTGTATACAGTGATTGCTGGGGGAGCTGTATATAGTGATTGCTGGGGGAGCTGTATATAGTGATTACTGGGGGAGCTGTATATAGTGATTGCTGGGGGAGCTGTATACAGTGATTGCTAGGGGCTGTATATAGTGATTACTTGGGGAGCTGTATATAGTGATTGCTGGGGGAGCTGTATATAGTGATTGCTGGGGGAGCTGTATACAGTGATTGCTGGGGGAGCTGTATATAGTGATTGCTGGGGGAGCTGTATATAGTGATTGCTGGGGGAGCTGTACATAGTGATTGCTGGGGGAGCTGTATATAGTGATTGCTGGGGGAGCTGTATATAGTGATTGCTGGGGGGGCTGTATATAGTGATTGCTGGGGGAGCTGTATATAGTGATTGCTGGGGGAGCTGTACATAGTGATTGCTGGGGGAGCTGTATATAGTGATTGCTGGGGGAGCTGTATATAGTGATTGCTGGGGGGGCTGTATATAGTGATTGCTGGGGAGCTGTACATAGTGATTGCTGGGGGAGCTGTATATAGTGATTGCTGGGGGAGCTGTATATAGTGATTGCTGGGGGGGCTGTATATAGTGATTGCTGGGGAGCTGTATATAGTGATTGCTGGGGGGGCTGTATATAGTGATTGCTGGGGGGGCTGTATATAGTGATTGCTGGGGGGAGCTGTATATATTGATTGCTGGGGGAGCTGTATATAGTGATTACTGGGGGAGCTGTATATAGTGATGTCTGGGGGCTGTATATAGTGATTACTAGGGGAGCTGTATATAGTGATTGCTGGGGGAGCTGTATATAGTTATTGCTGGGGGAGCTGTATATAGTGATTGCTGGGGGAGCTGTACATAGTGATTGCTGGGGGAGCTGTATATAGTGATTGCTGGGGGGGCTGTATATAGTGATTGCTGGGGGAGCTGTATATAGTGATTGCTGGGGAGCTGTATATAGTTATTGCTGGGGGAGCTGTATATACTGATTGCTGGGGGAGCTGTATATAGTGATTGCTGGGGAAGCTGTATATAGTGATTGCTGGGGAGCTGTATATAGTGATTGCTGGGGGAGCTGTATATAGTGATTACTGGGGAGCTGTATACAGTGATTGCTGGGGAAGCTCTATATAGTGATTGCTGGGGAGCTGTATATAGTGATTGCTGGGGGAGCTGTATATAGTGATTACTGGGGAGCTGTATATAGTGATTGCTGGGGGGAGCTGTATATAGTGATTGCTGGGGGGGCTGTATATAGTGATGTCTGGGGGGGCTGTATATAGTGATGTCTGGGGGCTGTATACAGTGATTACTGGGGGAGCTGTATATAGTGATTGCTGGGGGAGCTGTATATAGTGATTGCTGGGGGAGCTGTATATAGTAATTGCTGGGAGAGCTGTATATAGTGATTGCTGGGAGAGCTGTATATAGTGATTGCTGGGAGAGCTGTATATAGTGATTGCTGGGGAAGCTGTATATAGTGATTGCTGGGGGAGCTGTATATAGTGATTGCTGGGTGAGCTGTATATAGTGATTGCTGGGGGAGCTGTATACAGTGGTTGCTGGGGGAGCTGTATATAGTGATTGCTGGAAGAGCTGTGTATAGTGATTGCTGGGGGAGCTGTATATAGTGATTGCTGGGGAAGCTGTATATAGTGATTGCTGGGGGAGCTGTATATAGTGATTGCTGGGTGAGCTGTATATAGTGATTGCTGGGGGAGCTGTATACAGTGGTTGCTGGGGGAGCTGTATATAGTGGTTGCTGGGGGAGCTGTATATAGTGATTGCTGGGGGAGCTGTATATAGTGATTGCTGGGGGAGCTGTATATAGTGATTGCTGGGGGAGCTGTATATAGTGATTGCTGGGGGGAGCTGTATATAGTGATTGCTGGGGAAGCTGTATATAGTGATTGCTGGGTGAGCTGTATATAGTGATTGCTGGGGGAGCTGTTTATAGTGATTGCTGGGGGAGCTGTATACAGTGATTGCTGGGGAGCTGTATATAGTGATTGCTGGGTGAGCTGTATATAAGGATTGCTGGGGGGAGCTGTATATAGTGATTGCTGGGGGGAGCTGTATATAGTGATTGCTGGGGGAGCTGTATATAGTGATTGCTGGGGGAGCTGTATATAGTGATTGCTGGGGGGGCTGTATATAGTGACTGCTGGGGGAGCTGTATATAGTGATTGCTGGGGGGCTGTATATAGTGATTGCTGGGGGGGGCTGTATATAGTGATTGCTGGGGGAGCTGTATATAGTGATTGCTGGGGGGCTGTATATAGTGACTGCTGGGGGAGCTGTATATAGTGATTGCTGGGGGAGCTGTATATAGTGATTGCTGGGGGAGCTGTATATAGTGATTGCTGGGGAGCTGTATATAGTGATTGCTGGGGAGCTGTATATAGTGATTGCTGGGGAGCTGTATATAGTGATTGCTGGGGAGCTGTATATAGTGATTGCTGGGGGAGCTGTATATAGTGATTGCTGGGGGAGCTGTATATAGTGATTGCTGGGGGAGCTGTATATAGTGATTGCTGGGGGAGCTGTATATAGTGATTGCAGGGGGAGCTGTATATAGTGATTGCAGGGGGAGCTGTATATAGTGATTGCAGGGGGAGCTGTATATAGTGATTGCTGGGGGAGCTGTATACAGTGATTGCTGGGGGCGCTGTATACAGTGATTGCTGGGGAGATGTATACAGTGATTGCTGGGGGAGCTGTATACAGTGATTGCTGGGGGAGCTGTATACAGTGATTGCTGGGGGAGCTGTATATAGTGATTGCTGGGGGAGCTGTATATAGTGATTACTGGGGGAGCTGTATATAGTGATTGCTGGGGGAGCTGTATACAGTGATTGCTAGGGGCTGTATATAGTGATTACTTGGGGAGCTGTATATAGTGATTGCTGGGGGAGCTGTATATAGTGATTGCTGGGGGAGCTGTATACAGTGATTGCTGGGGGAGCTGTATATAGTGATTGCTGGGGGAGCTGTATATAGTGATTGCTGGGGGAGCTGTACATAGTGATTGCTGGGGGAGCTGTATATAGTGATTGCTGGGGGAGCTGTATATAGTGATTGCTGGGGGGGCTGTATATAGTGATTGCTGGGGGAGCTGTATATAGTGATTGCTGGGGGAGCTGTACATAGTGATTGCTGGGGGAGCTGTATATAGTGATTGCTGGGGGAGCTGTATATAGTGATTGCTGGGGGGGCTGTATATAGTGATTGCTGGGGAGCTGTACATAGTGATTGCTGGGGGAGCTGTATATAGTGATTGCTGGGGGAGCTGTATATAGTGATTGCTGGGGGGGCTGTATATAGTGATTGCTGGGGAGCTGTATATAGTGATTGCTGGGGGGGCTGTATATAGTGATTGCTGGGGGGGCTGTATATAGTGATTGCTGGGGGGAGCTGTATATATTGATTGCTGGGGGAGCTGTATATAGTGATTACTGGGGGAGCTGTATATAGTGATGTCTGGGGGCTGTATATAGTGATTACTAGGGGAGCTGTATATAGTGATTGCTGGGGGAGCTGTATATAGTTATTGCTGGGGGAGCTGTATATAGTGATTGCTGGGGGAGCTGTACATAGTGATTGCTGGGGGAGCTGTATATAGTGATTGCTGGGGGGGCTGTATATAGTGATTGCTGGGGGAGCTGTATATAGTGATTGCTGGGGAGCTGTATATAGTTATTGCTGGGGGAGCTGTATATACTGATTGCTGGGGGAGCTGTATATAGTGATTGCTGGGGAAGCTGTATATAGTGATTGCTGGGGAGCTGTATATAGTGATTGCTGGGGGAGCTGTATATAGTGATTACTGGGGAGCTGTATACAGTGATTGCTGGGGAAGCTCTATATAGTGATTGCTGGGGAGCTGTATATAGTGATTGCTGGGGGAGCTGTATATAGTGATTACTGGGGAGCTGTATATAGTGATTGCTGGGGGGAGCTGTATATAGTGATTGCTGGGGGGGCTGTATATAGTGATGTCTGGGGGGGCTGTATATAGTGATGTCTGGGGGCTGTATACAGTGATTACTGGGGGAGCTGTATATAGTGATTGCTGGGGGAGCTGTATATAGTGATTGCTGGGGGAGCTGTATATAGTAATTGCTGGGAGAGCTGTATATAGTGATTGCTGGGAGAGCTGTATATAGTGATTGCTGGGGAAGCTGTATATAGTGATTGCTGGGGGAGCTGTATACAGTGATTGCTGGGGGAGCTGTATATAGTGATTGCTGGGGGAGCTGTATACAGTGATTGCTGGGGAGCTGTATATAGTGAATACTGGGGGAGCTGTATATAGTGAATACTGGGGGAGCTGTATATAGTGATTGCTGGGGGAGCTGTATATAGTGATGGCTGGGGGAGTTGTATATAGTGATTACTGGGGAGCTGTATATAGTGATGGCTGGGGGAGCTGTATATAGTGATTGCTGAGGGAGCTGTATATAGTGATTGCTGGGGGAGCTGTATATAGTGAATACTGGGGGAGCTGTATATAGTGATTGCTGGTGGAGCTGTATATAGTGATTGCTGGGGGAGCTGTATATAGTGAATACTGGGGGAGCTGTATATAGTGATTGCTGGGGGAGCTGTATATAGTGATGGCTGGGGGAGTTGTATATAGTGATTACTGGGGAGCTGTATATAGTGATGGCTGGGGGAGCTGTATATAGTGATTGCTGAGGGAGCTGTATATAGTGATTGCTGGGGGAGCTGTATATAGTGATTGCTGGGTGAGCTGTATATAGTGATTGCTGGGTGAGCTGTATATAGTGATTGCTGGGGGAGCTGTATATAGTGATGGCTGGGGGAGCTGTATATAGTGATTGCTGGGGGAGCTGTATATAGTGATTGCTGGGGGAGCTGTATATAGTGATTGCTGGGGGAGCTGTACATAGTGATTGCTGGGGGAGCTGTATACAGTGATTGCTGGGGGAGCTGTATATAGTGATTGCTGGGGGAGCTGTATATAGTGATTGCTGGTGGAGCTGTATATAGTGATTGCTGAGTGGCTGTATATAGTGATTGCTGGGGGAGCTGTATATAGTGATTGCTGGGGGAGCTGTATATAGTGATTGCTGGGGGAGCTGTATATAGTGATTGCTGGGGGAGCTGTATACAGTGATTACTGGGGGAGCTGTGTATAGTGATTGCTGGGGGAGCTGTATATAGTGATTGCTGAGGGAGCTGTATATAGTGATTGCTAGGGTGTGTATATAGTGATTGCTGGGAGAGCTGTATATAATAATTACTGGGGGAGCTGTATATAGTGATTGCTGGGGAGCTGTATACAGTGATTGCTGGGGGAGCTGTATACAGTGATTGCTGGGGGGCTGTATATAGTGATTGCTGGGGGAGCTGTATACAGTGATTGCTGGGGGAGCTGTATATAGTGATTGCTGGGGGAGCTGTATATAGTGATTGCTGGGGGAGCTGTATATAGTGATTGCTGGGGGAGCTGTATACAGTGATTGCTGGGGGAGCTGTATACAGTGATTGCTGGGGGAGCTGTATACAGTGATTACTGGGGGAGCTGTATATAGTGATTGCTGGGGGAGCTGTATATAGTGATTGCTGAGGGAGCTGTATATAGTGATTGCTAGGGTGTGTATATAGTGATTGCTGGGAGAGCTGTATATAATAATTACTGGAGGAGCTGTATATAGTGATTGCTGGGTGGCTGTATATAGTGATTGCTGGGGGAGCTGTATATAGTGATTGCTGGGGGAGCTGTATACAGTGATTACTGGGGGAGCTGTATATAGTGATTGCTGGGGGAGCTGTATATAGTGATTGCTGAGGGAGCTGTATATAGTGATTGCTAGGGTGTGTATATAGTGATTGCTGGGAGAGCTGTATATAATAATTACTGGAGGAGCTGTATATAGTGATTGCTGGGTGGCTGTATATAGTGATTGCTGGGGGAGCTGTATATAGTGATTGCTGGGGGAGCTGTATACAGTGATTACTGGGGGAGCTGTATATAGTGATTGCTGGGGGAGCTGTATACAGTGATTGCTGGGGGAGCTGTATATAGTGATTGCTGGGGGAGCTGTATATAGTGATTGCTAGGGTGTGTATATAGTGATTGCTGGGAGAGCTGTATATAATAATTACTGGGGGAGCTGTATATAGTGATTGCTGGGTGGCTGTATATAGTGATTGCTGGGGAGCTGTATACAGTGATTACTGGGGGAGCTGTATATAGTGATTACTGGGGGAGCTGTATATAGTGATTGCTGGGTGGCTGTATATAGTGATTGCTGGGGGAGCTGTGTACAGTGTTTGTTGGGGTGGCTGTGTATAATGATTGCTGGGGGAGCTGTATATAGTGATTGCTGGGGGCTGAATATAGTGATTGCTGGGGAGCTGTATACAGTGATTGCTGGGGAGATGTATATAGTGATTGCTGGGGGAGCTGTATATAGTGATTGCTGGGGGAGCTGTATACAGTGATTGCTGGGGAGCTGTATATAGTGATTGCTGGGGGAGCTGTATATAGTGATTGCTGGGGGCTGAATATAGTGATTGCTGGGGAGCTGTATATAGTGATTGCTGGGGGAGCTGTATATAGTGATTGCTGGGGGAGCTGTATATAGTGATTGCTGGGGAGCTGTATATAGTGATTGCTGGGGGAGCTGTATACAGTGATTGCTGGGGGAGCTGTATATAGTGATTGCTGGGGGAGCTGTATATAGTGATTGCTGGGGGAGCTGTATACAGTGATTGCTGGGGGGCTGTATTGTCAGGGTCGTAATCGACAATTAACCGGTCCAGTCAGTCACCTCCAAATTAGATAGAGCAAGTGTGCACGATTTCAAGATAAAATCTGAGATAAGATTATTCAGGTTTTAATCTTAAGCAAGCTCCGCACTCTAGCTTTCATGACAGCAAGATTGCCTTTATTTCCGTGTTTGTAGCTTTTATACAGAAGAGAGAAAGGTGTGGTTATGTGTCATGCAGCATCATAGTGGGCAAGGGTTAAGCAAATGTGTCTAGCATCCGATGTGCCCTGGTTGGTCAGTTCCCGTATCTGGACAGATAATGTCCTGGGCATTGAGTTTCGATATGAGGGATGAAGCCTTCTTGGAATCAGGAATGTTGTTCTCTTCCTGGATATAAGGTGTTGGCTGTGTGGATGCCGGCGCCATCTTAAGTAACATATCTGAGCATATTGCTGAGGAGGAAAAACTTTAGTATTTGCCAGCTATATAAAAGTATAAAAATATAAAAATATAAAACTAGAAGCTCATATACAAATATTCCCCTTCATGTACAAAACTATAAAACTATAAAGCTCATGTATAGATATTCCCCTTCACAGTATATAGTGATTGCTGGGGGAGCTGTATATAGTGATTGCTGGGGGAGCTGTATATAGTGATTGCTGGGGAGCTGTACATAGTGATTGCTGGGGGAGCTGTATATAGTGATTGCTGGGGGAGCTGTATATAGTGATTGCTGGGGGAGCTGTATATAGTGATTGCTGGGGGAGCTGTATATAGTGATTGCTGGGGGAGCTGTATATAGTGATTGCTGAGGGAGCTGTATATAGTGATTGCTGGGAGAGCTGTATATAGTGATTGCTGGGGGAGCTGTATATAGTGATTGCTGGGGGAGCTGTATATAGTGATTGCTGAGGGAGCTGTATATAGTGATTGCTGAGGGAGCTGTATATAGTGATTGCTGGGAGAGCTGTATATAATAATTACTGGGGGAGCTGTATATAGTGATTGCTGGGGAGCTGTATACAGTGGTTGCTGGGGGAGCTGTATACAGTGATGTCTGGGGAGCTGTATATAGTGATTGCTAGGGGAGCTGTATATAGTGATTGCTGGGGGAGCTGTATATAGTGATTGCTGGGGGAGCTGTATATAGTGATTGCTGGGGGAGCTGTATACAGTGATTACTGGGGGAGCTGTATATAGTGATTGCTGGGGGAACTGTATATAGTGATTGCTGGGGGAGCTGTATATAGTGATTGCTGGGGGAGCTGTATATAGTGATTGCTGGGGAGCTGTATATAGTGATTACTGGGGGAGCTGTATATAGTGATTGCTGGGGGAGCTGTATATAGTGATTGCTGGGGGAGCTGTATATAGTGATTACTTGGGGAGCTGTATATAGTGACTACTGGGGGAGCTGTATATAGTGATTGCTGGTGGAGCTGTATATAGTGATTGCTAGGGGCTGTATATATAGTGATTGCTGGGGGAGCTGTATATAGTGATTGCTGGGGGAGCTGTATATAGTGATTGCTGGTGGAGCTGTATATAGTGATTACTTGGGGAGCTGTATATAGTTATTGCTGGGGGAGCTGTATATAGTGATTGCTGGGGGAGCTGTATATAGTGATTGCTGGTGGAGCTGTATATAGTGATTGCTGGGGGAGTTGTATATAGTGATTGCTGGGGAGCTGTATATAGTGATTGCTGGGGAAGCTGTATATAGTGATTGCTGGGGGGGCTGTATATAGTGATTGCTGGGGGGGCTGTATATAGTGATTGCTGGGGGAGCTGTATATAGTGATTGCTGGGGGAGCTGTATATAGTGATTGCTGGGGGAGCTGTATATAGGGATTGCTGGGGGAGCTGTATATAGTGATTGCTGGGGAGCTGTATATAGTGATTGCTGGGGGAGCTGTATATAGTGATTGCTGGTGGAGCTGTATATAGTGATTGCTGGGGGAGCTGTATATAGGGATTGCTGGGGGAGCTGTATATAGTGATTGCTGGGGAGCTGTATATAGTGATTGCTGGGGAGCTGTATATAGTGATTGCTGGGGGAGCTGTATATAGTGATTGCTGGTGGAGCTGTATATAGTGATTACTGGGGGAGCTGTATATAGTGATTGCTGGGGGGAGCTGTATATAGTGATTGCTGGGGGAGCTGTATATAGTGATTGCTGGGGGAGTTGTATATAGTGATTGCTGGGGAGCTGTATATAGTGATTGCTGGGGGAGCTGTATATAGTGATTGCTGGGGGAGCTGTATATAGTGATTGCTGGTGGAGCTGTATATAGTGATTGCTGGGGAAGCTGTATATAGTGATTGCTGGGGAGCTGTATATAGTGACTGCTGGGGGAGCTGTATATAGTGATTGCTGGGGGAGTTGTATATAGTGATTGCTGGGGAGCTGTATATAGGGATTGCTGGGGAGCTGTATATAGTTATTGCTGGTGGAGCTGTATATAGTGATTGCTGGTGGAGCTGTATATAGTGATTGCTGGAGGAGCTGTATATAGTGATTGCTGGGGGAGCTGTATATAGTGATTGCTGGGGAAGCTGTATATAGTGATTGCTGGGGGAGCTGTATATAGTGATTGCTGGGGGAGCTGTATATAGTGATTGCTGGGGGAGCTGTATATAGTGATTGCTGGGGAGCTGTATACAGTGATTGCTGGGGGAGCTGTATACAGTGATTGCTGGGGGAGCTGTATATAGTGATTGCTGGGGGAGCTGTATATAGTTATTGCTGGGGGGGGCTGTATATAGTTATTGCTGGAGGAGCTGTATATAGTGATTGCTAGGGGCTGTATATAGTGATTGCTGGGTGGCTGTATATAGTTATTGCTGGGGGAGCTGTATATAGTGATTGCTGTTCCCTGTCTGGACTACATTCAATAATATTATTATAACACATTCAATGGGGGCCCCCACTATGTTTTACGCCCAGGGGTCCCCACCAACCTCGATCCGGCCCTGGTCATCTGCTGCACTTTTCCTCGCGTGGCTCCTGGTACTTACCTGTGGAGTAAAGATGTATTTATAGAGCTTAAAATGATGGAAAAACGTCTTCACAAAATAATCGGAAACGCTGGCGAGTTGTTGTGGGGAGAAGAGGCCGATGCTGAACGGGGGGCGCTGAAACGAGAAAGAGAGAACATTGATGCACAGAAGACACAACAGCAGGCCGGGCGGCAGTCACTACTTACCTGCACAGCGTGGCGAAGGAGCACGTCCTGGAAGTGACGGTAACACTCGTCTGCACGGCCCAGGGGTGACCCTACACAGAGAGACACCAGGGGTGAGGGTGCTGCACTGCCCAGGGGTGACCCTACACAGAGAGACACCAGGGGTGAGGGTGCTGCACGGCCCAGGGGTGAGGGTGCTGCACGGCCCAGGGGTGAGGGTGCTGCACGGCCCAGGGGTGAGGGTGCTGCACGGCCCAGGGGTGAGGGTGCTGAACGGCCCAGGGGTGACCCTACACAGAGAGACACCAGGGGTGAGGGTGCTGCACGGCCCAGGGGTGACCCTACACAGAGAGACACCAAGGGTGAGGGTGCTGCACGGCCCAGGGGTGACCCTACACAGAGAGACACCAGGGGTGAGAGTGCTGCACGGACCAGGGGTGACCCTACACAGAGAGACACCAAGGGTGAGGGTGCTGCACGGCCCAGGGGTGACCCTACACAGAGAGACACCAAGGGTGAGGGTGCTGCACGGCCCAGGGGTGACCCTACACAGAGAGACACCAAGGGTGAGGGTGCTGCACGGCCCAGGGGTGACCCTACACAGAGAGACACCAAGGGTGAGGGTGCTGCACGGCCCAGGGGTGAGGGTGAGGGTGCTGCACGACCCAGGGGTGAGGGTGCTGCACGGCCCAGGGGTGAGGGTGCTGCACGGCCCAGGGGTGAGGGTGCTGCACGGCCCAGGGGTGACCCTACACAGAGAGACACCAAGGGTGAGGGTGCTGCACGGCCCAGGGGTGACCCTACACAGAGAGACACCAGGGGTGAGGGTGCTGCACGGCCCAGGGGTGACCTAACACAGGGAGACACCAAGGGTGAGGGTGCTGCACGGCCCAGGGGTGACCCTACACAGAGAGACACCAAGGGTGAGGGTGCTGCACGGCCCAGGGGTGACCCTACACAGAGAGACACCAGGGGTGAGGGTGCTGCACGGCCCAGGGGTGACCCTACACAGAGAGACACCAGGGGTGAGGGTGCTGTACTGCCCAGGAGTGACCCAACACAGAGAGACACCAGGTTTGAGGGTGCTGCATGGCCCAGGGGTGACCCTACACAGAGAGACACCAGGGGTGAGGGTGCTGCACTGCCCAGGGGTGACCCTACACAGAGAGACACCAGGGGTGAGGGTGCTGCACGGCCCAGGGGTGAGGGTGCTGCACGGCCCAGGGGTGACCCTACACAGAGAGACACCAAGGGTGAGGGTGCTGCACGGCCCAGGGGTGACCCTACACAGAGAGACACCAGGGGTGAGGGTGCTGCACGGCCCAGGGGTGACCTAACACAGGGAGACACCAAGGGTGAGGGTGCTGCACGGCCCAGGGGTGACCCTACACAGAGAGACACCAAGGGTGAGGGTGCTGCACGGCCCAGGGGTGACCCTACACAGAGAGACACCAGGGGTGAGGGTGCTGCACGGCCCAGGGGTGACCCTACACAGAGAGACACCAGGGGTGAGGGTGCTGTACTGCCCAGGAGTGACCCAACACAGAGAGACACCAGGTTTGAGGGTGCTGCATGGCCCAGGGGTGACCCTACACAGAGAGACACCAGGGGTGAGGGTGCTGCACTGCCCAGGGGTGACCCTACACAGAGAGACACCAGGGGTGAGGGTGCTGCACGGCCCAGGGGTGAGGGTGCTGCACGGCCCAGGGGTGACCCTATACAGAGAGACACCAAGGGTGAGGGTGCTGCACGGCCCAGGGGTGAGGGTGCTGCACAGCCCAGGGGTGACCCTACACAGAGAGACACCAGGGGTGAGGGTGCTGCACGGCCCAGGGGTGACCCTACACAGAGAGACACCAGGGGTGAGGGTGCTGCACGGCCCAGGGGTGACCCTACACAGAGAGACACCAGGGGTGAGAGTGCTGCACGGACCAGGGGTGACCCTACACAGAGAGACACCAAGGGTGAGGGTGCTGCACGGCCCAGGGGTGACCCTACACAGAGAGACACCAAGGGTGAGGGTGCTGCACGGCCCAGGGGTGACCCTACACAGAGAGACACCAAGGGTGAGGGTGCTGCACGGCCCAGGGGTGACCCTACACAGAGAGACACCAAGGGTGAGGGTGCTGCACGGCCCAGGGGTGAGGGTGCTGCACGACCCAGGGGTGAGGGTGCTGCACGGCCCAGGGGTGAGGGTGCTGCACGGCCCAGGGGTGACCCTACACAGAGAGACACCAAGGGTGAGGGTGCTGCACGGCACAGGGGTGACCCTACACAGAGAGACACCAGGGGTGAGGGTGCTGCACTGCCCAGGGGTGACCTAACACAGGGAGACACCAGGGGTGAGGGTGCTGCACGGCCCAGGGGTGACCCTACACAGAGACACCAGGGGTGAGGGTGCTGCACGGCCCAGGGGTGACCCTACACAGAGAGACACCAGGGGTGAGGGTGCTGCACTGCCCAGGGGTGACCTAACACAGGGAGACACCAGGGGTGAGGGTGCTGCACGGCCCAGGGGTGACCCTACACAGAGAGACACCAAGGGTGAGGGTGCTGCACGGCCCAGGGGTGACCCTACACAGAGAGACACCAGGGGTGAGGGTGCTGCACGGCCCAGGGGTGACCCTACACAGAGAGACACCAGGGGTGAGGGTGCTGCACTGCCCAGGGGTGACCTAACACAGAGAGACACCAGGGGTGAGGGTGCTGCACGGCCCATGGGTGACCCTACACAGAGAGACACCAGGGATGAGGGTGCTGCATGGCCCAGGGGTGACCCTACACAGAGAGACACCAGGGGTGAGGGTGCTGCACGGCCCAGGGGTGACCCTACACAGAGAGACACCAGGGGTGAGGGTGCTGCACTGCCCAGGAGTGACCCAACACAGAGAGACACCAGGGGTGAGGGTGCTGCACTGCCCAGGGGTGACCCTACACAGAGAGACACCAGGGGTGAGGGTGCTGCACGGCCCAGGGGTGACCTAACACAGGGAGACACCAGGGGTGAGGGTGCTGCACTGCCCAGGAGTGACCCAACACAGAGAGACACCAGGGGTGAGGGTGCTGCACTGCCCAGGGGTGACCCTACACAGAGAGACACCAGGGGTGAGGGTGCTGCACGGCCCAGGGGTGAGGGTGCTGCACGGCCCAGGGGTGACCCTATACAGAGAGACACCGGGGGTGAGAGTGCTGCACGGCCCACGGGTGACCCTACACAGAGAGACACCAAGGGTGAGGGTGCTGCACGGCCCAGGGGTGAGGGTGCTGCACGGCCCAGGGGTGACCCTACACAGAGAGACACCAAGGGTGAGGGTGCTGCACGGCCCAGGGGTGACCCTACACAGAGAGACACCAGGGGTGAGGGTGCTGCACGGACCAGGGGTGACCCTACACAGAGAGACACCAGGGGTGAGGGTGCTGCACGGACCAGGGGTGACCCTACACAGAGAGACACCAGGGGTGAGGGTGCTGCACGGACCAGGGGTGACCCTACACAGAGAGACACCAAGGGTGAGGGTGCTGCACGGCCCAGGGGTGACCCTACACAGAGAGACACCAAGGGTGAGGGTGCTGCACGGCCCAGGGGTGACCCTTCACAGAGAGACACCAAGGGTGAGGGTGCTGCACGGCCCAGGGGTGAGGGTGCTGAATGGCCCAGGGGTGACCCTACACAGAGAGACACCAGGGGTGAGGGTGCTGCACGGCCCAGGGGTGACCCTACACAGAGAGACACCAAGGGTGAGGGTGCTGCACGGCCCAGGGGTGACCCTACACAGAGAGACACCAGGGGTGAGAGTGCTGCACGGACCAGGGGTGACCCTACACAGAGAGACACCAAGGGTGAGGGTGCTGCACGGCCCAGGGGTGACCCTACACAGAGAGACACCAAGGGTGAGGGTGCTGCACGGCCCAGGGGTGACCCTACACAGAGAGACACCAAGGGTGAGGGTGCTGCACGGCCCAGGGGTGACCCTACACAGAGAGACACCAAGGGTGAGGGTGCTGCACGGCCCAGGGGTGAGGGTGCTGCACGACCCAGGGGTGAGGGTGCTGCACGACCCAGGGGTGAGGGTGCTGCACGGCCCAGGGGTGAGGGTGCTGCACGGCCCAGGGGTGACCCTACACAGAGAGACACCAAGGGTGAGGGTGCTGCACGGCCCAGGGGTGACCCTACACAGAGAGACACCAGGGGTGAGGGTGCTGCACTGCCCAGGGGTGACCCTACACAGAGAGACACCAACGGTGAGGGTGCTGCACGGCCCAGGGGTGACCCTACACAGAGAGACACCAAGGGTGAGGGTGCTGCACGGCCCAGGGGTGACCCTACACAGAGAGACACCAGGGGTGAGGGTGCTGCACTGCCCAGGGGTGACCTAACACAGGGAGACACCAGGGGTGAGGGTGCTGCACGGCCCAGGGGTGACCCTACACAGAGAGACACCAGGGGTGAGGGTGCTGCACGGCCCAGGGGTGACCCTACACAGAGAGACACCAGGGGTGAGGGTGCTGCACTGCCCAGGGGTGACCTAACACAGGGAGACACCAAGGGTGAGGGTGCTGCACGGCCCAGGGGTGACCCTACACAGAGAGACACCAGGGGTGAGGGTGCTGCACGGCCCAGGGGTGACCCTACACAGAGAGACACCAGGGGTGAGGGTGCTGCACTGCCCAGGGGTGACCTAACACAGGGAGACACCAGGGGTGAGGGTGCTGCACGGCCCAGGGGTGACCCTATACAGAGAGACACCAGGGGTGAGAGTGCTGCACGGCCCAGGGGTGACCCTACACAGAGAGACACCAGGGGTGAGGGTGCTGCACGGCCCAGGGGTGAGGGTACTGCACTGCCCAGGGGTGACCCTATACAGAGAGACACCAGGGGTGAGAGTGCTGCACGGCCCAGGGGTGACCCTACACAGAGAGACACCAGGGGTGAGGGTGCTGCACTGCCCAGGGGTGACCTAACACAGGGAGACACCAGGGGTGAGGGTGCTGCACGGCCCAGGGGTGACCCTACACAGAGAGACACCAGGGGTGAGGGTGCTGCATGGCCCAGGGGTGACCCTACACAGAGAGACACCAGGGGTGAGGGTGCTGCACTGCCCAGGGGTGACCTAACACAGGGAGACACCAGGGGTGAGGGTGCTGCACGGCCCAGGGGTGACCCTACACAGAGAGACACCAGGGGTGAGGGTGCTGCACAGCCCAGGGGTGACCCTACACAGAGAGACACCAGGGGTGAGGGTGCTGCACAGCCCAGGGGTGACCCTACACAGAGAGACACCAGGGGTGAGGGTGCTGCACTGCCCAGGGGTGACCCTACACAGGGAGACACCAGGGGTGAGGGTGCTGCACGGCCCAGGGGTGACCCTACACAGAGAGACACCAGGGGTGAGGGTGCTGCACTGCCGAGGGGTGACCCTACACAGAGAGACACCAGGGGTGAGGGTGCTGCACTGCCCAGGGGTGACCTAACACAGAGAGACACCAGGGGTGAGGGTGCTGCACGGCCCAGGGGTGACCCTACACAGAGAGACACCAGGGGTGAGGGTGCTGCACTGCCGAGGGGTGACCCTACACAGAGAGACACCAGGGGTGAGGGTGCTGTACTGCCCAGGGGTGACCTAACACAGGGAGACACCAGGGGTGAGGGTGCTGTACTGCCCAGGGGTGACCTAACACAGGGAGACACCAGGGGTGAGGGTGCTGCACGGCCGCGCCTTATAACTTTACAACCACATCTGCACCTGACCTAGAGAGGACACCAGCGTCTCCTTCACCACGGACAAGATGCAGGACGTCTGCGCCCTACCGAACCCAGAGTCCCAGCAGAACCGCACAGTGTAGAAGAACAGGTCCAGAAGGGCCCCGGCGCCGGGTGCACTGCTCCCCACATCCAGTATCTGAGATAAAGCTCTGCACAGAGATAACACGTGGTGAGGACTCAGCCTGACAGAGGAGGGAACCTACCTGAGGAGGGAACCTACCTGCACATGTCCTCACGGCTCTGTGTGCGCTCCAGACGCTCCAAGTCACTCACACTCACATCCCTCCTGCAACACCGAAACCTGTGAGTGTCAGCAGAGACAGGGGAAGGAGCAGAGACAGGGGAAGGAGCAGAGACAGGGGAAGGAGCAGAGACAGGGGAAGGGGCAGAGACAGGGGAAGGAGCAGAGACAGGGGAAGGGGCAGAGACAGGGGAAGGAGCAGAGACAGGGGAAGGAGCAGAGACAGGGGAAGGGGCAGAGACAGGGGAAGGAGCAGAGACAGAAGAAGGAGCAGAGACAGAAGAAGGAGCAGAGACAGAAGAAGGAGCACAGACAGAAGAAGGAGCACAGACAGGAAGAAGCAGCACAGACAGGAAGAAGCAGCACAGACAGGAAGAAGCACAGGAGCAGAGACAGGGGAAAGAGCACAGGAGCAGAGACAGGGGAAAGAGCACAGGAGCAGAGACAGGGGAAGGAGCAGAGACAGGGGAAGGAGCACAGACAGGGGAAGGAGCACAGACAGAAGAAGGAGCACAGACAGGAAGAAGCAGCACAGACAGGAAGAAGCAGCACAGACAGGAAGAAGCAGCACAGACAGGAAGAAGCAGCACAGACAGGAAGAAGCAGCACAGACAGGAAGAAGGAGGACGGCAGTAGGGACAGGGAAGGAGGACAGGAGGAGGGCAGTAGGGACAGGGAAGGAGGACAGGAGGACGGCAGTAGGGACAGGGAAGGAGGAGGGCAGTAGGGACAGGGAAGGAGGACGGCAGTAGGGACAGGGAAGGAGGACAGGAGGACGGCAGTAGGGACAGGGAAGGAGGACAGGAGGAGGGCAGTAGGGACAGGGAAGGAGGACAGTAGGAGGGCAGTAGGGACAGGGAAGGAGGACAGGAGGACGGCAGTAGGGACAGGGAAGGAGGACAGGAGGAGGGCAGTAGGGACAGGGGAAGGAGGACGGCAGTAGGGACAGGGAAGGAGGACAGGAGGAGGGCAGTAGGGACAGGGGAAGGAGGATGGCAGTAGGGACAGGGAAGGAGGACAGGAGGAGGGCAGTAGGGACAGGGAAGGAGGACAGGAGGAGGGCAGTAGGGACAGGGAAGGAGGACGGCAGTAGGGACAGGGAAGGAGGACGGCAGTAGGGACAGGGAAGGAGGACGGCAGTAGGGACAGGGAAGGAGGACAGGAGGACGGCAGTAGGGACAGGGAAGGAGGACAGGAGGAGGGCAGTAGGGATCGGGTATTTTTCTTACCATAGACAGACTTGTGATTTTTTAATCTTTACCTGGAAGAGAATCAGACATTACACCTGAGACACGGGAGGGTTAGTGCGGGGGCAGAGATGGAGAACACGTAACAGCCTGAAAATATACAATGTCCACATTTTTATCTTTTTGCCAATGAGATGAAATCCAGATGTCGCTCCATTCCGTATAGATGAGAAATGTCACAGGGAAAAGGACGGGACCCATGAAAGAGCCGCAAGGTCCTGACACCGGCCGAAATCTGTCAGTAACTGCAATGCAATCAGCTGATAGGTGACCCCCATCTCCCTCCTGCAGTGATAGGTGACCCCCATCTCCCTCCTGCAGTGATAGGTGACCCCCATCTCCCTCCTGCAGTGATAGGTGACCCCCATCTCCCTCCTGCAGTGATAGGTGACCCCCATCTCCCTCCTGCAGTGATAGGTGACCCCCATCTCCCTCCTGCAGTGATAGGTGACCCCCATCTCCCCTCCTGCAGTGATAGGTGACTCCCATCTCCCTCCTGCAGTGATAGGTGACCCCCATCTCCCCTCCTGCAGTGATAGGTGACCCCCATCTCCCCTCCTGCAGTGATAGGTGACCCCCATCTCCCTCCTGCAGTGATAGGTGACCCCCATCTCCCTCCTGCAGTGATAGGTGACCCCCATCTCCCTCCTGCAGTGATAGGTGACCCCCATCTCCCTCCTGCAGTGATAGGTGACCCCCATCTCCCTCCTGCAGTGATAGGTGACTCCCATCTCCCTCCTGCAGTGATAGGTGACCCCCATCTCCCTCCTGCAGTGATAGGTGACCCCCATCTCCCCTCCTGCAGTGATAGGTGACCCCCATCTCCCCTCCTGCAGTGATAGGTGACCCCCATCTCCCCTCCTGCAGTGATAGGTGACCCCCATCTCCCCTCCTGCAGTGATAGGTGACTCCCATCTCCCCTCCTGCAGTGATAGGTGACTCCCATCTCCCCTCCTGCAGTGATAGGTGACCCCCATCTCCCCTCCTGCAGTGATAGGTGACCCCCATCTCCCCTCCTGCAGTGATAGGTGACCCCCATCTCCCCCTCCTGCAGTGATAGGTGACCCCCATCTCCCTCCTGCAGTGATAGGTGACCCCCATCTCCCTCCTGCAGTGATAGGTGACCCCCATCTCCCCTCCTGCAGTGATAGGTGACCCCCATCTCCCCTCCTGCAGTGATAGGTGACCCCCATCACCCTCCTGCAGTGATAGGTGACTCCCATCTCCCCTCCTGCAGTGATAGGTGACTCCCATCTCCCCTCCTGCAGTGATAGGTGACCCCCATCTCCCCTCCTGCAGTGATAGGTGACCCCCATCTCCCTCCTGCAGTGATAGGTGACCCCCATCTCCCTCCTGCAGTGATAGGTGACCCCCATCTCCCTCCTGCAGTGATAGGTGACCCCCATCTCCCCTCCTGCAGTGATAGGTGACCCCCATCTCCCCCTCCTGCAGTGATAGGTGACCCCCATCTCCCCTCCTGCAGTGATAGGTGACCCCCATCTCCCTCCTGCAGTGATAGGTGACTTCCATCTCCCCTCCTGCAGTGATAGGTGACCCCCATCTCCCTCCTGCAGTGATAGGTGACTCCCATCTCCCCTCCTGCAGTGATAGGTGACCCCCATCTCCCTCCTGCAGTGATAGGTGACCCCCATCCCCCTCCTCCTGCAGTGATAGGTGACCCCCATCTCCCTCCTGCAGTGATAGGTGACCCCCATCTCCCTCCTGCAGTGATAGGTGACTCCCATCTCCCCTCCTGCAGTGATAGGTGACCCCCATCTCCCTCCTGCAGTGATAGGTGACCCCCATCTCCCTCCTGCAGTGATAGGTGACCCCCATCTCCCTCCTGCAGTGATAGGTGACCCCCATCTCCCTCCTGCAGTGATAGGTGACCCCCATCTCCCCTCCTGCAGTGATAGGTGACTCCCATCTCCCTCCTGCAGTGATAGGTGACCCCCATCTCCCCTCCTGCAGTGATAGGTGACATATAGTTTATACTATATAGTTAGGAGCACAGTGTGGACAGGTGGGGGATGTATAGTATATAGTTAGAAGCACAGTGTGGACAGGTGGGGGATGTATAGTATATAGTTAGGAGCACAGTGTGGACAGGTGGGGATGTATAGTATATAGTTAGGAGCGCAGTGTGGACAGGTGGAGGATGTATAGTATATAGTTAGGAGCGCAGTGTGGACAGGTGGAGGATGTATAGTATATAGTTAGGAGCGCAGTGTGGACAGGTGGGGGATGTATAGTATATAGTTAGAAGCACAGTGTGGACAGGTGAAGAAGGCATAGTATATAGTTAGGAGCGCAGTGTGGACAGGTGGGGGATGTATAGTATATAGTTAGGAGCACAGTGTGGACAGGTGAAAGATGTATAGTATATAGTTAGGAGCACAGGGTGGACAGGTGGAGGATGTATAGTATATAGTTAGGAGCACAGTGTGGAGAGGTGAAGAATGTATAGTATATAGTTAGGAGCGCAGTGTGGACAGGTGGAGGATGTATAGTATATAGTTAGGAGCACAGTGTGGACAGGTGGGGATGTATAGTATATAGTTAGGAGCACAGTGTGGAGAGGTGAAGAATGTATAGTATATAGTTAGGAGCGCAGTGTGGACAGGTGGGGGATGTATAGTAAATAGTTAGGAGCACAGTGTGGACAGGTGAAAGATGTATAGTATATAGTTAGGAGCACAGTGTGGACAGGTGGGGATGTATAGTATATAGTTAGGAGCGCAGTGTGGACAGGTGGAGGATGTATAGTATATAGTTAGGAGCACAGTGTGGACAGGTGGGGGATGTATAGTATATAGTTAGGAGCACAGTGTGGACAGGTGGGGGATGTATAGTATATAGTTAGGAGCACAGTGTGGACAGGTGAAGAATGTATAGTATATAGTTAGGAGCGCAGTGTGGACAGGTGGGGATGTATAGTATATAGTTAGGAGCGCAGTGTGGACAGGTGGAGGATGTATAGTATATAGTTAGGAGCACAGTGTGGACAGGTGGGGATGTATAGTATATAGTTAGGAGCACAGTGTGGACAGGTGGGGATGTATAGTATATAGTTAGGAGCACAGTGTGGAGAGGTGAAGAATGTATAGTATATAGTTAGGAGCGCAGTGTGGACAGGTGGGGGATGTATAGTAAATAGTTAGGAGCACAGTGTGGACAGGTGAAAGATGTATAGTATATAGTTAGGAGCACAGTGTGGACAGGTGGGGATGTATAGTATATAGTTAGGAGCGCAGTGTGAACAGGTGGAGGATGTATAGTATATAGTTAGGAGCACAGTGTGGACAGGTGGGGGATGTATAGTATATAGTTAGGAGCACAGTGTGGACAGGTGGGGGATGTATAGTATATAGTTAGGAGCACAGTGTGGACAGGTGAAGAATGTTTAGTATATAGTTAAAAGCGCAGTGTGGACAGGTGGGGGATGTATAGTAAATAGTTAGGAGCACAGTGTGGACAGGTGAAAGATGTATAGTATATAGTTAGGAGCACATTGTGGACAGGTGGGGATGTATAGTATATAGTTAGGAGCGCAGTGTGGACAGGTGGAGGATGTATAGTATATAGTTAGGAGCACAGTGTGGACAGGTGGGGGATGTATAGTATATAGTTAGGAGCACAGTGTGGACAGGTGGGAGATGTATAGTATATAGTTAGGAGCACAGTGTGGACAGGTGAAGAATGTATAGTATATAGTTAGGAGCGCAGTGTGGACAGGTGGGGATGTATAGTATATAGTTAGGAGCGCAGTGTGGACAGGTGGAGGATGTATAGTATATAGTTAGGAGCACAGTGTGGACAGGTGGGGGATGGATAGTATGTAGTTAGGAGCACAGTGTGGACAGGTGGGGGATGTATAGTATATAGTTAGGAGCACAGAGTGGACAGGTGGAGGATGTATAGTATATAGTTAGGAGCACAGTGTGGACAGGTGGGATGTATAGTATATAGTTAGGAGCGCAGTGTGTGGATAGGTGATGGATGTATAGTATATAGTTAGGAGCACAGTGTGGACAGGTGAAAGATGTATAGTATATAGTTAGGAGCACAGTGTGGACAGGTGGGGGATAGATAGTATGTAGTTAGGAGCACAGTGTGGACAGGTGGGGATGTATAGTATATAGTTAGGAGCGCAGTGTGGACAGGTGGGGGATGTATAGTATATAGTTAGGAGCAGAGTGTGGACAGGTGGGGGATGTATAGTATATAGTTAGGAGCGCAGTGTGTGGACAGGTGATGGATGTATAGTATTTAGTTAGGAGCACAGTGTGGACAGGTGGAGGATGTAAAGTATATAGTTAGGAGCACAGTGTGGACAGGTGAAGGATGTTTAGTATATAGTTAGGAGCACAGTGTGGGTAGGTCTTCTCTTACCTTGCTCAGGTCGTCGCTCCCGGATCTCCAGGTTTCCGTCTTGTCCACCATAATGGCGTCTGGTCTCCAGGACAACAGGTAACTATGGGTAACAGCGGCGGGGCGTGGTCACGCGCCGTCAACCAGTAAGCGCCGGGTCTCGTATAAATGACATTCTCGGCGACCAATAAGCGAGACAGCGCGGCCCTGCCCGCAGCTGTGACCCGCCTGTGTGTCACGGCGCATGCGCGAGGAGAGATCACTTCCGGCTGTCGTGAGGAAAGATGGCGGAGAACGTAAGATCCTTCATCTATTCACCGACCGATAGTACCGGAGCCGCTGCGTCTATGTGTCCGCCGGGAGGGAGGAGGACCCCGTGTATAACACCGGAGGGAGGAGGACCCCGTGTATAACACCGGAGGGAGGAGGACCCCGTGTATAACACCGGAGGGAGGAGGACCCCGTGTATAACACCGGAGGGAGGAGGACCCCGTGTATAACACCGGAGGGAGGGAGACCCCGCGTATAACACCGGAGGGAGGGAGACCCCGTGTATAACACCGGAGGGAGGAGGACCCTGTGTATAACACCGGAGGGAGGGAGACCCCGCGTATAACACCGGAGGGAGGGAGACCCCGCGTATAACACCGGAGGGAGGGAGACCCCGCGTATAACACCGGAGGGAGGGAGACCCCGCGTATAACACCGGAGGGAGGGAGACCCCGCGTATAACACCGGAGGGAGGGAGACCCCGCGTATAACACCGGAGGGAGGGAGACCCCGCGTATAACACCGGAGGGAGGGAGGGAGGGAGACCCCGCGTATAACACCGGAGGGAGGGAGACCCCGCGTATAACACCGGAGGGAGGGAGGGAGGGAGACCCCGCGTATAACACCGGAGGGAGGGGGACCGGGGAGGGAGGACCCCGCGTATAACACCGGAGGGAGGGGGGGAGGGAGACCCCGCGTATAACACC
>NW_027284982.1:0-25000 GCF_040894005.1 Engystomops pustulosus
GGTCCCGGGGAGGAATAATGCCCATGGAAGTAGGAGCTCCTACTTCCAAAGGGGCAAGTCAGCGGGAGCAGCCACTTGGCCTATCCGTCCAAGAGTCACTGTTCCCCGGCCACACTTGGCTGTAGGTCCCGGGGAGGAATAATGCCCATGGAAGTAAGAGCTCCTACTTCCAAAGGGGCAAGTCAGCGGGAGAAGCCACTTGGCCTATCCGGCCACATGTCACTGTCCCCCGGCCACACTTGGCAGTAGGTCCCGGGGAGGAATAATGCCCATGGAAGTAGGAGCTACTACCTCCAAAGAGTGAAGACACTTGGCTCTAAGTCCCCGAGAGGTATAGTGCCCATGGAAGTAAGAGCTCCTACTTCCAAAGGGGCAAGTCAGCGGGAGAAGCCACTTGGCCTATCCGGCCAAGAGTCACTGTTCCCCGGCCACACTTGGCAGTAGGTCCCGGAGAGGAATAATGCCCATGGAAGTAGGAGCTCCTACTTCCAAAGGGGCAAGTCAGCGGGAGAAGCCACTTGGCATATCCGGCCAAGAGTCACTGTTCCCCGGCCACACTTGGCAGTAGGTCCCGGGGAGGAATAATGCCCATGGAAGTAGGAGCTCCTACTTCCAAAGGGGCAAGTCAGCGGGAGAAGCCACTTGGCCTATCCGGCCACATGTCACTGTCCCCCGGCCACTCTTGGCAGTAGGTCCCGGGGAGGAATAATGCCCATGGAAGTAGGAGCTCCTACTTCCAAAGGGGCTAATCAGCGGGAGAAGCCACTTGGCCTACCCAGGCAAGAGTCACTGTTCCCCGGCCACACTTGGCAGTAGGTCCCGGGGAGGAATAATGCCCATGGAAGTAGGAGCTCCTACTTCCAAAGGGTCAAGTCAGCGGGAGAAGCCACTTGGCCTATCCGGCCAAGAGTCACTGTTCCCCGGCCACACTTGGCAGTAGGTCCCGGGGAGGAATAATGCCCATGGAAGTAGGAGCTCCTACTTCCAAAGGGGCAAGTCAGCGGGAGAAGCCACTTGGCATATCCGGCCAAGAGTCACTGTTCCCCGGCCACACTTGGCAGTAGGTCCCGGGGAGGAATAATGCCCATGGAAGTAGGAGCTCCTACTTCCAAAGGGGCAAGTCAGCGGGAGAAGCCACTTGGCCTATCCGGCCACATGTCACTGTCCCCCGGCCACTCTTGGCAGTAGGTCCCGGGGAGGAATAATGCCCATGGAAGTAGGAGCTCCTACTTCCAAAGGGGCAAGTCAGCGGGAGAAGCCACTTGGCCTACCCAGGCAAGAGTCACTGTTCCCCGGCCACACTTGGCAGTAGGTCCCGGGGAGGAATAATGCCCATGGAAGTAGGAGCTCCTACTTCCAAAGGGTCAAGTCAGCGGGAGAAGCCACTTGGCCTATCCGGCCAAGAGTCACTGTTCCCCGGCCACACTTGGCAGTAGGTCCCGGGGAGGAATAATGCCCATGGAAGTAGGAGCTCCTACTTCCAAAGGGGCAAGTCAGCGGGAGAAGCCACTTGGCCTATCCGAACAAGAGTCACTGTTCCCCGGCCACACTTGGCAGGAGGTCCCGGGGAGGAATAATGCCCATGGAAGTAGGAGCTACTACCTCCAAAGGGTGAAGACACTTGGCTCTAAGTCCCCGAGAGGTATAGTGCCCATGGAAGTAGGAGCTCCTACTTCCAAAGGGGCAAGTCAGCGGGAGAAGCAACTTGGCCTATCCGGCCAAGAGTCACTGTTCCCCGGCCACACTTGGCAGGAGGTCCCGGGGAGGAATAATGCCCATGGAAGTAGGAGCTCCTACTTCCAAAGGGTCAAGTCAGCGGGAGAAGCCACTTGGCCTATCCGGCCAAGAGTCACTGTTCCCCGGCCACACTTGGCAGTAGGTCCCGGGGAGGAATAATGCCCATGGAAGTAGGAGCTCCTACTTCCAAAGGGGAAAGTAAGCGGGAGAAGCCACTTGGCCTATCCGGCCAAGAGTCACTGTTCCCCGGCCACACTTGGCAGTAGGTCCCGGGGAGGAATAATGCCCATGGAAGTAGGAGCTCCTACTTCCAAAGGGGCAAGTCAGCGGGAGAAGCCACTTGGCCTATCCGGCCAAGAGTCACTGTTCCCCGGCCACACTTGGCAGGAGGTCCCGGGGAGGAATAATGCCCATGGAAGTAGGAGCTCCTACTTCCAAAGGGGCAAGTCAGCGGGAGAAGCCACTTGGGCTATCCGGCCACATGTCACTGTCCCCCGGCAACACTTGGCAGTAGGTCCCGGGGAGGAATAATGCCCATGGAAGTAAGAGCTCCTACTTCCAAAGGGGCAAGTCAGCGGGAGAAGCCACTTGGCCTATCCGGCCACATGTCACTGTTCCCCGGCCACACTTGGCAGTAGGTCCCGGGGAGGAATAATGACCATGGAAGTAAGAGCTCCTACTTCCAAAGGGGCAAGTCAGCGGGAGAAGCCACTTGGCCTATCCGGCCAAGAGTCACTGTTCCCCGGCCACACTTGGCAGTAGGTCCCGGGGAGGAATAATGCCCATGGAAGTAAGAGCTCCTACTTCCATAGGGGCAAGTCAGCGGGAGAAGCCACTTGGCCTATCCGGCCAAGAGTCACTGTTCCCCGGCTACACTTGGCAGTAGGTCCCGGGGAGGAATAATGACCATGGAAGTAAGAGCTCCTACTTCCAAAGGGGCAAGTCAGCGGGAGAAGCCACTTGGCCTATCCGGCCAAGAGTCACTGTTCCCCGGCCACACTTGGCAGTAGGTCCCGGGGAGGAATAATGCCCATGGAAGTAAGAGCTCCTACTTCCAAAGGGGCAAGTCAGCGGGAGAAGCCACTTGGCCTATCCGGCCAAGAGTCACTGTTCCCCGGCCACACTTGGCAGTAGGTCCCGGGGAGGAATAATGCCCATGGAAGTAGGAGCTCCTACTTCCAAAGGGGCAAGTCAGCGGGAGAAGCCACTTGGCCTATCCGGCAAAGAGTCACTGTTCCCCGGCTACACTTGGCAGTAGGTCCCGGGGAGGAATAATGCCCATGGAAGTAGGAGCTCCTACTTCCAAAGGGGCAAGTCAGCGGGAGAAGCCACTTGGCCTATCCGAACAAGAGTCACTGTTCCCCGGCCACACTTGGCAGGAGGTCCCGGGGAGGAATAATGCCCATGGAAGTAGGAGCTACTACCTCCAAAGGGTGAAGACACTTGGCTCTAAGTCCCCGAGAGGTATAGTGCCCATGGAAGTAGGAGCTCCTACTTCCAAAGGGGCAAGTCAGCGGGAGAAGCAACTTGGCCTATCCGGCCAAGAGTCACTGTTCCCCGGCCACACTTGGCAGGAGGTCCCGGGGAGGAATAATGCCCATGGAAGTAGGAGCTCCTACTTCCAAAGGGTCAAGTCAGCGGGAGAAGCCACTTGGCCTATCCGGCCAAGAGTCACTGTTCCCCGGCCACACTTGGCAGTAGGTCCCGGGGAGGAATAATGCCCATGGAAGTAGGAGCTCCTACTTCCAAAGGGGAAAGTAAGCGGGAGAAGCCACTTGGCCTATCCGGCCAAGAGTCACTGTTCCCCGGCCACACTTGGCAGTAGGTCCCGGGGAGGAATAATGCCCATGGAAGTAGGAGCTCCTACTTCCAAAGGGGCAAGTCAGCGGGAGAAGCCACTTGGCCTATCCGGCCAAGAGTCACTGTTCCCCGGCTACACTTGGCAGTAGGTCCCGGGGAGGAATAATGACCATGGAAGTAAGAGCTCCTACTTCCAAAGGGGCAAGTCAGCGGGAGAAGCCACTTGGCCTATCCGGCCAAGAGTCACTGTTCCCCGGCCACACTTGGCAGTAGGTCCCGGGGAGGAATAATGCCCATGGAAGTAAGAGCTCCTACTTCCAAAGGGGCAAGTCAGCGGGAGAAGCCACTTGGCCTATCCGGCCAAGAGTCACTGTTCCCCGGCCACACTTGGCAGTAGGTCCCGGGGAGGAATAATGCCCATGGAAGTAGGAGCTCCTACTTCCAAAGGGGCAAGTCAGCGGGAGAAGCCACTTGGCCTATCCGGCAAAGAGTCACTGTTCCCCGGCTACACTTGGCAGTAGGTCCCGGGGAGGAATAATGACCATGGAAGTAAGAGCTCCTACTTCCAAAGGGGCAAGTCAGCGGGAGAAGCCACTTGGCCTATCCGGCCAAGAGTCACTGTTCCCCGGCCACACTTGGCAGTAGGTCCCGGGGAGGAATAATGCCCATGGAAGTAAGAGCTCCTACTTCCAAAGGGGCAAGTCAGCGGGAGAAGCCACTTGGCCTATCCGGCCAAGAGTCACTGTTCCCCGGCCACACTTGGCAGTAGGTCCCGGGGAGGAATAATGCCCATGGAAGTAGGAGCTCCTACTTCCAAAGGGGCAAGTCAGCGGGAGAAGCCACTTGGCCTATCCGGCCAAGAGTCACTGTCCCCCGGCCACACTTGGCAGTAGGTCCCGGGGAGGAATAATGCCCATGGAAGTAGGAGCTCCTACTTCCAAAGGGGCAAGTCAGCGGGAGAAGCCACTTCGCCTACCCGGCCAAGTGTCACTGTCCCCCGGCCAGACTTGGCGGCAAGTCCCGGGGAGGAATAATGCCCATGGAAGTAGGAGCTCCTACTTCCAAAGGGGCAAGTCAGCGGGAGAAGCCACTTCGCTTACCCGGCCAAGTGTCACTGTCCCCCGGCCAGACTTGGCGGCAAGTCCCGGGGAGGAATAATGCCCATGGAAGTAGGAGCTCACTTGGCTCTAAGTCTTCGAGAGGTATAATGCCCATGGAAGTAAGAGCTCCTACTTCCAAAGGGGCAAGTCAGCGGGAGAAGCCACTTCGCCTACCCGGCCAAGTGTCACTGTCCCCCGGCCAGACTTGGCGGCAAGTCCCGGGGAGGAATAATGCCCATGGAAGTAGGAGCTCCTACTTCCAAAGGGGCAAGTCAGCGGGAGAAGCCACTTCGCCTACCCGGCCAAGTGTCACTGTCCCCCGGCCAGACTTGGCGGCAAGTCCCGGGGAGGAATAATGCCCATGGAAGTAGGAGCTCCTACTTCCAAAGGGGCAAGTCAGCGGGAGAAGCCACTTCGCCTACCCGGCCAAGTGTCACTGTCCCCCGGCCAGACTTGGCGGCAAGTCCCGGGGAGGAATAATGCCCATGGAAGTAGGAGCTCACTTGGCTCTAAGTCTTCGAGAGGTATAATGCCCATGGAAGTAAGAGCTCCTACTTCCAAAGGGGCAAGTCAGCGGGAGAAGCCACTTCGCCTACCCGGCCAAGTGTCACTGTCCCCCGGCCAGACTTGGCGGCAAGTCCCGGGGAGGAATAATGCCCCATGGAGCTCGGGCAGACTAGAAGTAACCTCGTCTGCCAGCTGGAGGGCGCCCTTCCCGGAGCGGAGGGGACCCCCTTGGCCACAAAGTGCAAGCCGAGTTTGGAGCTCGAAACCCGGCCACGCTTGGTCGTAGGTCCCGGTGAGGAACATGGCCATGGAAGTCGGAGCTCAAACCTCCAAATTGACCTCAGCGGGAGCACTTGCTGAGGCTGCCCGGGCATGGGTTACTGTTCCCCGGGCACACTTGGTCGTAGGTCCAAGTGTGGAACGTGTCCATGGAAGTTGAAGTGAAGAGAACCGCGAAAGGGAGTTTTTGCGCGAAGCCGCGGCCGAGGAGGGCTCACCGATCCCGGCGTGATTTCTGCCAGGCCCGGTACCCAAACCGAACTCCGCATGGTGGCTGGATCCGCGACCCTGGAACCCTGGGCCGGGAGCCTAGGGGCGAGAGGGGCCCCATGGAGCTCGGGCAGACTAGAAGTACCCTCGTCTGCCCGCTGGAGGGCGCCCTTCCCGGAGCGGAGGGGACCCCCCAAGCGACCAAGTGCAAGCCGAGTTTGGAGCTCGAAACCCGGCCACACTTGGTAGTATGTCCCGGTGAGGAACATGCCCATGGAAGTAAGAGCTCAGCGGGAGCAGCCACTCAGGCTACCCGGGAATGTGTCACTGTCCCCCGGCCAAGACTTGGCGGCAAGTCCCGGGGAGGAATAGTGCCCATGGAAGTAGCTCAGCGGGAGCAGCCGCTCAGGCTACCCGGGAATGTGTCACTGTCCCCCGGCCAGACTTGGCGGCAGGTCCCGGGGAGGAATAGTGCTCATGGAAGTAGCTCAGCGGGAGCAGCTGCTGAGGCTACCCGGGAATGTGTCACTGTCCCTGGGCCACACTTGGTCGTTGGTTCCTGATGAGGAACATGCCCATGGAAGTAAGAGTTCAGCGGGAGAAGCCGCTCAGGCTACCCGGGAATGTGTCACTGTCCCCCGGCCAGACTTGGCGGCAGGTCCCGGGGAGGAATAGTGCCCATGGAAGTCGGAGCTCCAACCTCCAAGTTGACCTCAGCGGGAGCAGCCGCTGAGGCTACCCGGGCATGGGTGACTGTTCCCCGGCCACACTTGGTCGGAGGTCCCGGTGTGGAACATGCCCATGGAAGTTGAAGGGAAGAGAACCGCGAAAGGGAGTTTGGAGGCTGAGCCGCGGCCGAGGAGGTCTCACCGATCCCGGCGTGATTCCAGCCAGGCCCGGTACCCTATACCGAACTCGACAGGGTGGCTGTATCCGGGACCCTGGAACCCTGGGCGGGGAGCCTAGGGGCGAGAGGGGCCCCATGGAGCTCGGGCAGACTAGAAGTACCCTCGTCTGCCCGCTGGAGGGCGCCCTTCCCGGAGCGGAGGGGACCCCCCAAGCGACCAAGTGCAAGCCGAGTTTGGAGCTCGAAACCCGGCCACACTTGGTAGTATGTCCCGGTGAGGAACATGCCCATGGAAGTAAGAGCTCAGCGGGAGCAGCCACTCAGGCTACCCGGGAATGTGTCACTGTCCCCCGGCCAAGACTTGGCGGCAAGTCCCGGGGAGGAATAGTGCCCATGGAAGTAGCTCAGCGGGAGCAGCTGCTGAGGCTACCCGGGAATGTGTCACTGTCCCCCGGCCAGACTTGGCGGCAGGTCCCGGGGAGGAATAGTGCTCATGGAAGTAGCTCAGCGGGAGCAGCTGCTGAGGCTACCCGGGAATGTGTCACTGTCCCTGGGCCACACTTGGTCGTTGGTTCCTGATGAGGAACATGCCCATGGAAGTAAGAGTTCAGCGGGAGAAGCCGCTCAAGCTACCCGGGAATGTGTCACTGTCCCCCGGCCAGACTTGGCGGCAGGTCCCGGGGAGGAACAGTGCCCATGGAAGTCGGAGCTCCAACCTCCAAGTTGACCTCAGCGGGAGCACTTGCTGAGGCTACCCGGGCATGGGCGACTGTTCCCCGGCCACACTTGGTCGGAGGTCCCGGTGTGGAACATGCCCATGGAAGTTGAAGGGAAGAGAACCGCGAAAGGGAGTTTGGAGGCTGAGCCGCGGCCGAGGAGGTCTCACCGATCCCGGCGTGATTCCAGCCAGGCCCGGTACCCTATACCGAACTCGACAGGGTGGCTGTATCCGGGACCCTGGAACCCTGGGCGGGGAGCCTAGGGGCGAGAGGGGCCCCATGGAGCTCGGGCAGACTAGAAGTACCCTCGTCTGCCCGCTGGAGGGCGCCCTTCCCGGAGCGGAGGGGACCCCCCAAGCGACCAAGTGCAAGCCGAGTTTGGAGCTCGAAACCCGGCCACACTTGGTAGTTGGTCCCGGTGAGGAACATGCCCATGGAAGTAAGAGCTCAGCGGGAGCAGCCACTCAGGCTACCCGGCAATGTGTCACTGTCCCCCGGCCAAGACTTGGCGGCAAGTCCCGGGGAGGAATAGTGCCCATGGAAGTAGCTCAGCGGGAGCAGCTGCTGAGGCTACCCGGGAATGTGTCACTGTCCCCCGGCCAGACTTGGCGGCAGGTCCCGGGGAGGAATAGTGCTCATGGAAGTAGCTCAGCGGGAGCAGCTGCTGAAGATACCCGGGAATGTGTCACTGTCCCTGGGCCACACTTGGTCGTTGGTTCCTGATGAGGAACATGCCCATGGAAGTAAGAGTTCAGCGGGAGAAGCCGCTCAGGCTACCCGGGAATGTGTCACTGTCCCCCGGCCAGACTTGGCGGCAGGTCCCGGGGAGGAATAGTGCCCATGGAAGTCGGAGCTCCAACCTCCAAGTTGACCTCAGCGGGAGCACTTGCTGAGGCTACCCGGGCATGGGCGACTGTTCCCCGGCCACACTTGGTCGGAGGTCCCGGTGTGGAACATGCCCATGGAAGTTGAAGGGAAGAGAACCGCGAAAGGGAGTTTGGAGGCTGAGCCGCGGCCGAGGAGGTCTCACCGATCCCGGCGTGATTCCAGCCAGGCCCGGTACCCTATACCGAACTCGGCAGGGTGGCTGTATCCGGGACCCTGGAACCCTGGGCGGGGAGCCTAGGGGCGAGAGGGGCCCCATGGAGCTCGGGCAGACTAGAAGTACCCTCGTCTGCCCGCTGGAGGGCGCCCTTCCCGGAGCGGAGGGGACCCCCAAGCGACCAAGTGCAAGCCGAGTTTGGAGCTCGAAACCCGGCCACACTTGGTAGTATGTCCCGGTGAGGAACATGCCCATGGAAGTAAGAGCTCAGCGGGAGCAGCCACTCAGGCTACCCGGCAATGTGTCACTGTCCCCCGGCCAAGACTTGGCGGCAAGTCCCGGGGAGGAATAGTGCCCATGGAAGTAGCTCAGCGGGAGCAGCCGCTCAGGCTACCCGGGAATGTGTCACTGTCCCCCGGCCAGACTTGGCGGCAGGTCCCGGGGAGGAATAGTGCTCATGGAAGTAGCTCAGCGGGAGCAGCTGCTGAAGATACACGGGAATGTGTCACTGTCCCTGGGCCACACTTGGTCGTTGGTTCCTGATGAGGAACATGCCCATGGAAGTAAGAGTTCAGCGGGAGAAGCCGCTCAGGCTACCCGGGAATGTGTCACTGTCCCCCGGCCAGACTTGGCGGCAGGTCCCGGGGAGGAATAGTGCCCATGGAAGTCGGAGCTCCAACCTCCAAGTTGACCTCAGCGGGAGCACTTGCTGAGGCTACCCGGGCATGGGCGACTGTTCCCCGGCCACACTTGGTCGGAGGTCCCGGTGTGGAACATGCCCATGGAAGTTGAAGGGAAGAGAACCGCGAAAGGGAGTTTGGAGGCTGAGCCGCGGCCGAGGAGGTCTCACCGATCCCGGCGTGATTCCAGCCAGGCCCGGTACCCTATACCGAACTCGGCAGGGTGGCTTTATCCGGGACCCTGGAACCCTGGGCGGGGAGCCTAGGGGCGAGAGGGGCCCCATGGAGCTCGGGCAGACTAGAAGTACCCTCGTCTGCCCGCTGGAGGGCGCCCTTCCCGGAGCGGAGGGGACCCCCCAAGCGACCAAGTGCAAGCCGAGTTTGGAGCTCGAAACCCGGCCACACTTGGTAGTATGTCCCGGTGAGGAACATGCCCATGGAAGTAAGAGCTCAGCGGGAGCAGCCACTCAGGCTACCCGGGAATGTGTCACTGTCCCCCGGCCAAGACTTGGCGGCAAGTCCCGGGGAGGAATAGTGCCCATGGAAGTAGCTCAGCGGGAGCAGCCACTCAGGCTACCCGGGAATGTGTCACTGTCCCCCGGCCAAGACTTGGCGGCAAGTCCCGGGGAGGAATAGTGCTCATGGAAGTAGCTCAGCGGGAGCAGCTGCTGAGGCTACCCAAAAATGTGTCACTGTCCCTGGGCCACACTTGGTCGTTGGTTCCTGATGAGGAACATGCCCATGGAAGTAAGAGTTCAGCGGGAGAAGCCGCTCAAGCTACCCGGGAATGTGTCACTGTCCCCCGGCCAGACTTGGCGGCAGGTCCCGGGGAGGAACAGTGCCCATGGAAGTCGGAGCTCCAACCTCCAAGTTGACCTCAGCGGGAGCACTTGCTGAGGCTACCCGGGCATGGGCGACTGTTCCCCGGCCACACTTGGTCGGAGGTCCCGGTGTGGAACATGCCCATGGAAGTTGAAGGGAAGAGAACCGCGAAAGGGAGTTTGGAGGCTGAGCCGCGGCCGAGGAGGTCTCACCGATCCCGGCGTGATTCCAGCCAGGCCCGGTACCCTATACCGAACTCGACAGGGTGGCTGTATCCGGGACCCTGGAACCCTGGGCGGGGAGCCTAGGGGCGAGAGGGGCCCCATGGAGCTCGGGCAGACTAGAAGTACCCTCGTCTGCCCGCTGGAGGGCGCCCTTCCCGGAGCGGAGGGGACCCCCCAAGCGACCAAGTGCAAGCCGAGTTTGGAGCTCGAAACCCGGCCACACTTGGTAGTATGTCCCGGTGAGGAACATGCCCATGGAAGTAAGAGCTCAGCGGGAGCAGCCACTCAGGCTACCCGGGAATGTGTCACTGTCCCCCGGCCAAGACTTGGCGGCAAGTCCCGGGGAGGAATAGTGCCCATGGAAGTAGCTCAGCGGGAGCAGCCACTCAGGCTACCCGGGAATGTGTCACTGTCCCCCGGCCAAGACTTGGCGGCAAGTCCCGGGGAGGAATAGTGCTCATGGAAGTAGCTCAGCGGGAGCAGCTGCTGAGGCTACCCGGGAATGTGTCACTGTCCCTGGGCCACACTTGGTCGTTGGTTCCTGATGAGGAACATGCCCATGGAAGTAAGAGTTCAGCGGGAGAAGCCGCTCAAGCTACCCGGGAATGTGTCACTGTCCCCCGGCCAGACTTGGCGGCAGGTCCCGGGGAGGAACAGTGCCCATGGAAGTCGGAGCTCCAACCTCCAAGTTGACCTCAGCGGGAGCACTTGCTGAGGCTACCCGGGCATGGGCGACTGTTCCCCGGCCACACTTGGTCGGAGGTCCCGGTGTGGAACATGCCCATGGAAGTTGAAGGGAAGAGAACCGCGAAAGGGAGTTTGGAGGCTGAGCCGCGGCCGAGGAGGTCTCACCGATCCCGGCGTGATTCCAGCCAGGCCCGGTACCCTATACCGAACTCGACAGGGTGGCTGTATCCGGGACCCTGGAACCCTGGGCGGGGAGCCTAGGGGCGAGAGGGGCCCCATGGAGCTCGGGCAGACTAGAAGTACCCTCGTCTGCCCGCTGGAGGGCGCCCTTCCCGGAGCGGAGGGGACCCCCCAAGCGACCAAGTGCAAGCCGAGTTTGGAGCTCGAAACCCGGCCACACTTGGTAGTATGTCCCGGTGAGGAACATGCCCATGGAAGTAAGAGCTCAGCGGGAGCAGCCACTCAGGCTACCCGGGAATGTGTCACTGTCCCCCGGCCAAGACTTGGCGGCAAGTCCCGGGGAGGAATAGTGCCCATGGAAGTAGCTCAGCGGGAGCAGCCACTCAGGCTACCCGGGAATGTGTCACTGTCCCCCGGCCAAGACTTGGCGGCAAGTCCCGGGGAGGAATAGTGCTCATGGAAGTAGCTCAGCGGGAGCAGCTGCTGAGGCTACCCAAAAATGTGTCACTGTCCCTGGGCCACACTTGGTCGTTGGTTCCTGATGAGGAACATGCCCATGGAAGTAAGAGTTCAGCGGGAGAAGCCGCTCAGGCTACCCGGGAATGTGTCACTGTCCCTCGGCCAGACTTGGCGGCAGGTCCCGGGGAGGAATAGTGCCCATGGAAGTCGGAGCTCCAACCTCCAAGTTGACCTAAGCGGGAGCAGCCGCTGAGGCTACCCGGGCATGGGTGACTGTTCCCCGGCCACACTTGGTCGGAGGTCCCGGTGTGGAACATGCCCATGGAAGTTGAAGGGAAGAGAACCGCGAAAGGGAGTTTGGAGGCTGAGCCGCGGCCGAGGAGGTCTCACCGATCCCGGCGTGATTCCAGCCAGGCCCGGTACCCTATACCGAACTCTACAGGGTGGCTGTATCCGGGACCCTGGAACCCTGGGCGGGGAGCCTAGGGGCGAGAGGGGCCCCATGGAGCTCGGGCAGACTAGAAGTACCCTCGTCTGCCCGCTGGAGGGCGCCCTTCCCGGAGCGGAGGGGACCCCCAAGCGACCAAGTGCAAGCCGAGTTTGGAGCTCGAAACCCGGCCACACTTGGTAGTATGTCCCGGTGAGGAACATGCCCATGGAAGTAAGAGCTCAGCGGGAGCAGCCACTCAGGCTACCCGGGAATGTGTCACTGTCCCCCGGCCAAGACTTGGCGGCAAGTCCCGGGGAGGAATAGTGCCCATGGAAGTAGCTCAGCGGGAGCAGCCGCTCAGGCTACCCGGGAATGTGTCACTGTCCCCCGGCCAGACTTGGCGGCAGGTCCCGGGGAGGAATAGTGCTCATGGAAGTAGCTCAGCGGGAGCAGCTGCTGAGGCTACCCGGGAATGTGTCACTGTCCCTGGGCCACACTTGGTCGTTGGTTCCTGATGAGGAACATGCCCATGGAAGTAAGAGTTCAGCGGGAGCAGCCGCTCAGGGCTACCCGGGAATGTGTCACTGTCCCCCGGCCAGACTTGGCGGCAGGTCCCGGGGAGGAATAGTGCCCATGGAAGTCGGAGCTCCAGCCTCCAAGTTGACCTCAGCGGGAGCAGCCGCTGAGGCTACCCGGGCATGGGTGACTGTTCCCCGGCCACACTTGGTCGGAGGTCCCGGTGTGGAACATGCCCATGGAAGTTGAAGGGAAGAGAACCGCGAAAGGGAGTTTGGAGGCTGAGCCGCGGCCGAGGAGGTCTCACCGATCCCGGCGTGATTCCAGCCAGGCCCGGTACCCTATACCGAACTCGACAGGGTGGCTGTATCCGGGACCCTGGAACCCTGGGCGGGGAGCCTAGGGGCGAGAGGGGCCCCATGGAGCTCGGGCAGACTAGAAGTACCCTCGTCTGCCCGCTGGAGGGCGCCCTTCCCGGAGCGGAGGGGACCCCCCAAGCGACCAAGTGCAAGCCGAGTTTGGAGCTCGAAACCCGGCCACACTTGGTAGTTGGTCCCGGTGAGGAACATGCCCATGGAAGTAAGAGCTCAGCGGGAGCAGCCACTCAGGCTACCCGGCAATGTGTCACTGTCCCCCGGCCAAGACTTGGCGGCAAGTCCCGGGGAGGAATAGTGCCCATGGAAGTAGCTCAGCGGGAGCAGCTGCTGAGGCTACCCGGGAATGTGTCACTGTCCCCCGGCCAGACTTGGCGGCAGGTCCCGGGGAGGAATAGTGCTCATGGAAGTAGCTCAGCGGGAGCAGCTGCTGAGGCTACCCGGGAATGTGTCACTGTCCCTGGGCAACACTTGGTCGTTGGTTCCTGATGAGGAACATGCCCATGGAAGTAAGAGTTCAGCGGGAGAAGCCGCTCAAGCTACCCGGGAATGTGTCACTGTCCCCCGGCCAGACTTGGCGGCAGGTCCCGGGGAGGAACAGTGCCCATGGAAGTCGGAGCTCCAACCTCCAAGTTGACCTCAGCGGGAGCACTTGCTGAGGCTACCCGGGCATGGGCGACTGTTCCCCGGCCACACTTGGTCGGAGGTCCCGGTGTGGAACATGCCCATGGAAGTTGAAGGGAAGAGAACCGCGAAAGGGAGTTTGGAGGCTGAGCCGCGGCCGAGGAGGTCTCACCGATCCCGGCGTGATTCCAGCCAGGCCCGGTACCCTATACCGAACTCGGCAGGGTGGCTGTATCCGGGACCCTGGAACCCTGGGCGGGGAGCCTAGGGGCGAGAGGGGCCCCATGGAGCTCGGGCAGACTAGAAGTACCCTCGTCTGCCCGCTGGAGGGCGCCCTTCCCGGAGCGGAGGGGACCCCCAAGCGACCAAGTGCAAGCCGAGTTTGGAGCTCGAAACCCGGCCACACTTGGTAGTATGTCCCGGTGAGGAACATGCCCATGGAAGTAAGAGCTCAGCGGGAGCAGCCACTCAGGCTACCCGGGAATGTGTCACTGTCCCCCGGCCAAGACTTGGCGGCAAGTCCCGGGGAGGAATAGTGCCCATGGAAGTAGCTCAGCGGGAGCAGCCGCTCAGGCTACCCGGGAATGTGTCACTGTCCCCCGGCCAGACTTGGCGGCAGGTCCCGGGGAGGAATAGTGCTCATGGAAGTAGCTCAGCGGGAGCAGCTGCTGAGGCTACCCGGGAATGTGTCACTGTCCATGGGCCACACTTGGTCGTTGGTTCCTGATGAGGAACATGCCCATGGAAGTAAGAGTTCAGCGGGAGCAGCCGCTCAGGGCTACCCGGGAATGTGTCACTGTCCCCCGGCCAGACTTGGCGGCAGGTCCCGGGGAGGAATAGTGCCCATGGAAGTCGGAGCTCCAGCCTCCAAGTTGACCTCAGCGGGAGCAGCCGCTGAGGCTACCCGGGCATGGGTGACTGTTCCCCGGCCACACTTGGTCGGAGGTCCCGGTGTGGAACATGCCCATGGAAGTTGAAGGGAAGAGAACCGCGAAAGGGAGTTTGGAGGCTGAGCCGCGGCCGAGGAGGTCTCACCGATCCCGGCGTGATTCCAGCCAGGCCCGGTACCCTATACCGAACTCGACAGGGTGGCTGTATCCGGGACCCTGGAACCCTGGGCGGGGAGCCTAGGGGCGAGAGGGGCCCCATGGAGCTCGGGCAGACTAGAAGTACCCTCGTCTGCCCGCTGGAGGGCGCCCTTCCCGGAGCGGAGGGGACCCCCCAAGCGACCAAGTGCAAGCCGAGTTTGGAGCTCGAAACCCGGCCACACTTGGTAGTTGGTCCCGGTGAGGAACATGCCCATGGAAGTAAGAGCTCAGCGGGAGCAGCCACTCAGGCTACCCGGCAATGTGTCACTGTCCCCCGGCCAAGACTTGGCGGCAAGTCCCGGGGAGGAATAGTGCCCATGGAAGTAGCTCAGCGGGAGCAGCCACTCAGGCTACACGGGAATGTGTCACTGTCCCTCGGCCACACTTGGTCGTAGGTCCCGGTGAGGAACATGCCCATGGAAGTCGGAGCTCCAACCTCCAACCGGGTGAAGCCTCCGAGAGCTAGCCGGGAATAGGGCGCCAATCCCGGCTACCGCCCTCCAGGCTTGCCCCGGTCGAAAGACCTACGTCCTCGCACCAGCACAAGCGCAAAAATTTTCTAAGTGTGGGAGAACCGAGGACCCGCCCGGTGGCACTCTGCCTCTCGCTGCCGCCCTCCTGGAAGCGTCCTCGGTCACTGTGTGTGCGGCAGATATCAGAGCTCCGGAAAGGTGAAAAAGAACCGGTAAGAGGGCGAATCCGGCAGCTCCCTGCCGGGCGAGGACCACCGCGAGCGGCGGGGACGTCAGACGGGAGACGCGCGGCGGACCTTCCGTCGGAGTGCCTGGGATTTTGACCTCGGAGAAGTTCGAAAAAATTATGCGGTCGGAGCTGTCTGCCTTGGCCGGGGAAGGCTCACCGCCGGCGGCTGCCAACCCCTGGCTTGCCCGCTGGATGCCCTTTCGGAGGCTGCTGAAAAAGAACTGTCAGGCGGGCACCTCTCGGAAGAACCGCAGACCAAAACGACCGGTAAAAATTTTGGGCGATCCGACACGTAGTGCACCTTCGGCGGCAGAGAAAAGCAGCAAAAATACCGGTCAGAGAAGGGGAGTTTTGGTCGACTCTGCCAGGTTTTTGCACTAAGTCAGATCCGTAATGCCAGCGGGACTGAGTCGCTTTTGCGTGCCGTGGTCCTGGAGGCCTGCTCGGACAGAGCGGTCCTTCGGGTCCCGCGGGAAGGGGCATTTCATGTTCCTCTGCGGGAGGTGATCCATTTTCTGCGGGAAATGGCGAGCCCCTTCGGCTACAAGAGTGTGTAGGTCCCGCTCAACAGTCTACGTCCTTAACCATCGGGGACTTTGTAGATTTTGCCCAAAATCGCTCTCCGCAGAACAGAGCGTGAGGTCTCCGCGGCGGAGGCCGGAAAAGGTGCGAGGTGAGCGGCATGGTATGACTGGGCTCGTGCCGCTCACTGCTACCCGGAGCGTGGCGCCCTCCGGGTAAAAAGCTAGCCGGGGCGAGTAGGTGGGTTGACGGGCGCATAAGCAACGCCGTCCCCGCCGTACAAGGTGCCGGTGGCCTGGCGAACCACCGGCGTAAGGCTAGCCAGGGCGTACCGCGGGGCAGAGGGCGCATAAGCCACGCTCTCTCTCCATCCCACCAGCACAAGCGAAAAATTTTCAAAGTGTGGGAGAACCGGCTTCCCGACCGGTGGCACTCTGCCTCTCTCTGCCGCCCTCCTGGAAGCGTCCTCGGTCACTCGGAGTACGGCAGATTTAAGAGCTCCGGAATGGTGAAAAAGAACCGGAGAGAGGGCGACTCCGGCTTCTCTCTGCCGGGCGAGGACCACCGCAGGCGGCGGGGACCTCTGACAGGAGGCGGCGCTGCGGGCAGGCTTTCTAAGTGCCTGGGCTTTTGGCCTCGGCGAAAGTCGAAAAAATTATGCGGTCGGAGCTTTCTGCCCCGGCCGGGGAAGGCTCACCGCCGGCGGCTGCCAACCCCTGGCTTGCCCGCTGGATGCCCTTTCGGAGGCTGCTGAAAAAGAACTGTCAGGCGGGCACCTCTCGGAAGAACCGCAGACCAAAACGACCGGTAAAAATTTTGGGCGATCCGACCCGTAGTGCACCTTCGGCGGCAGAGAAAAGCAACAAAAATACCGGTCAGAGAAGGGGAGTTTTGGTCGACTCTGCCAGGTTTTTGCACTAAGTCAGATCCGTAATGCCAGCGGGACTGAGTCGCTTTTGCGTGCCGTGGTCCTGGAGGCCTGCTCGGACAGAGCGGTCCTGCGGGTCCCGCGGGAAGGGGCATTTCATGTTCCTCTGCGGGAGGTGATCCATTTTCTGCGGGAAATGGCGAGCCCCTTCGGCTACAAGAGTGTGTAGGTCCCGCTCAACAGTCTACGTCCTTAACCATCGGGGACTTTGTAGATTTTGCCCAAAATCGCTCTCCGCAGAACAGAGCGTGAGGTCTCCGCGGCGGAGGCCGGAAAAGGTGCGAGGTGAGCGGCATGGTATGACTGGGCTCGTGCCGCTCACTGCTACCCGGAGCGTGGCGCCCTCCGGGTAAAAGGCTAGCCGGGGCGAGTAGGTGGGATGACGGGCGCATAAGCAACGCCGTCCCCGCCGTACAAGGTGCCGGTGGCCTGGCGAACCACCGGCGTAAGGCTAGCCAGGGCGTACCGCGGGGCAGAGGGCGCATAAGCCACGCTCTCTCTCCATCCCACCAGCACAAGCGAAATATTTTCAAAGTGTGGGAGAACCGGCTTCCCGACCGGTGGCACTCTGCCTCTCGCTGCCGCCCTCCTGGAAGCGTCCTCGGTCACTCGGAGTACGGCAGATTTAAGAGCTCCGGAATGGTGAAAAAGAACCGGAGAGAGGGCGACTCCGGCTTCTCTCTGCCGGGCGAGGACCACCGCAGGCGGCGGGGACGTCTGACAGGAGACGGCGCTGCGGGCAGGCTTTAAAAGTGCATGGGGTTTTGGCCTCGGCAAAAGTCGAAAAAATTATGCGGTCGGAGCTGTCTGCCCCGGCCGGGGAAGGCTCACCGCCGGCGGCTGCCAACCCCTGGCTTGCCCGCTGGATGCCCTTTCGGAGGCTTCTGAAAAAGAACTGTCAGGCGGGCACCTCTCGGAAGAACCGCAGACCAAAACGACCGGTAAAAATTTTGGGCGATCCGACCCGTAGTGCACCTTCGGCGGCAGAGAAAAGCAACAAAAATACCGGTCAGAGAAGGGGAGTTTTGGTCGACTCTGCCAGGTTTTTGCACTAAGTCAGATCCGTAATGCCAGCGGGACTGAGTCGCTTTTGCGTGCCGTGGTCCTGGAGGCCTGCTCGGACAGAGCGGTCCTGCGGGTCCCGCGGGAAGGGGCATTTCATGTTCCTCTGCGGGAGGTGATCCATTTTCTGCGGGAAATGGCGAGCCCCTTCGGCTACAAGAGTGTGTAGGTCCCGCTCAACAGTCTACGTCCTTAACCATCGGGGACTTTGTAGATTTTGCCCAAAATCGCTCTCCGCAGAACAGAGCGTGAGGTCTCCGCGGCGGAGGCCGGAAAAGGTGCGAGGTGAGCGGCATGGTATGACTGGGCTCGTGCCGCTCACTGCTACCCGGAGCGTGGCGCCCTCCGGGTAAAAGGCTAGCCGGGGCGAGTAGGTGGGATGACGGGCGCATAAGCAACGCCGTCCCCGCCGTACAAGGTGCCGGTGGCCTGGCGAACCACCGGCGTAAGGCTAGCCAAGGGCGTACCGCGGGGCAGAGGGCGCATAAGCCACGCTCTCTCTCCATCCCACCAGCACAAGCGAAAAATTTTCAAAGTGTGGGAGAACCGGCTTCCCGACCGGTTGCACTCTGCCTCTCGCTGCCGCCGTCCTGGAAGCGTCCTCGGTCACTCGGAGTACGGCAGATTTAAGAGCTCCGGAATGGTGAAAAAGAACCGGAGAGAGGGCGACTCCGGCTTCTCTCTGCCGGGCGAGGACCACCGCAGGCGGCGGGGACGTCTGACAGGAGACGGCGCTGCGGGCAGGCTTTAAAAGTGCATGGGGTTTTGGCCTCGGAGAAAGTCGAAAAAATTATGCGGTCGGAGCTGTCTGCCCCGGCCGGGGAAGGCTCACCTCCGGCGGCTGCCAACCCCTGGCTTGCCCGCTGGATGGCCTTTCGGAGGCTGCTGAAAAAGAACTGTCAGGCGGGCACCTCTCGGAAGAACCGCAGACCAAAACGACCGGTAAAAATTTTGGGCGATCCGACCCGTAGTGCACCTTCGGCGGCAGAGAAAAGCAACAAAAATACCGGTCAGAGAAGGGGAGTTTTGGTCGACTCTGCCAGGTTTTTGCACTAAGTCAGATCCGTAATGCCAGCGGGACTGAGTCGCTCTTGCGTGCCGTGGTCCTGGAAGCCTGCTCGGACAGAGTGGTCCTTCGGGTCCCGCGGGAAGGGGCATTTCATGTTCCTCTGCGGGAGGTGATCCATTTTCTGCGGGAAATGGCGAGCCCCTTCGGCTACAAGAGTGTGTAGGTCCCGCTCAACAGTCTACGTCCTTAACCATCGGGGACTTTGTAGATTTTGCCCAAAATCGCTCTCCGCAGAACAGAGCGGGAGGTCTCCGCGGCGGAGGCCGGAAAAGGTGCGAGGTGAGCGGCATGGTATGACTGGGCTCGTGCCGCTCACTGCTACCCGGAGCGTGGCGCCCTCCGGGTAAAAGGCTAGCCGGGGCGAGTAGGTGGATTGACGGGCGCATAAGCAACGCCGTCCCCGCCGTACAAGGTGCCGGTGGCCTGGCGAACCACCGGCGTAAGGCTAGCCAAGGGCGTACCGCGGGGCAGAGGGCGCATAAGCCACGCCGTCCCCGCTGTACAAGGTGCCGGTGGCCTGGCGAACCACCGGCGTAAGGCTAGCCAAGGGCGTACCGCGGGGCAGAGGGCGCATAAGCCACGCTCTCTCTCCATCCCACCAGAACAAGCGAAAAAATTTCAAAGTGTGGGAGAACCGGCTTCCCGACCGGTGGCACTCTGCCTCTCGCTGCCGCCCTCCTGGAAGCGTCCTCGGTCACTCGGTGTCCGGCAGATTTCAGAGCTCCGGAATGGTGAAAAAGAACCGGTGAGAGGGCGAATCCGGCTTCTCTCTGCCGGGCGAGGACCACCGCAGGCGGCAAGGGACGTCTGCCAGGAGACGGCGCTGCGGGCAGGCTTTAAAAGTGCATGGGGTTTTGGCCTCGGCGAAAGTCGAAAAAATTTTGCGGTCGGAGCTGTCTGCCCCGGCCGGGGAAGGCTCACCGCCGGCGGCTGCCAACCCCTGGCTTGCCCGCTGGATGCCCTTTCGGAGGCTGCTGAAAAAGAACTGTCAGGCGGGCACCTCTCGGAAGAACCGCAGACCAAAACGACCGGTAAAAATTTTGGGCGATCCGACCCTCAGTGCACCTTCGGCGGCAGAGAAAAGCAACAAAAACACCGGTCAAAGAAGGGAGGTTTTGGTCGACTCTGCCTGGTTTTTGCACAAAGTCAGATCCGTAATGCCAGCGGGACTGAGTCGCTTTTGCGTGCCGTGGTCCTGGAGGCCTGCTCGGACAGAGCGGTCCTTCGGGTCCCGCGGGAAGGGGCATTTCATGTTCCTCTGCGGGAGGTGGTCCATTTTCTGCGGGAAATGGCGAGCCCCATCGGCTACAAGAGTGTGTAGGTCCCGCTCAACAGTCTACGTCCTTAACCATCGGGGACTTTGTAGATTTTGGCAGAAATCGCCCCCCGCAGGTCCTAGCGGGAGGTCTCCGCGGCGGAGGCCGGAGAGGGCGCGAGGTGAGCGGCATGGTATGACTGGGTTCGTGCCGCTCACTGGTACCCGGAGCGTGGCGCCCTCCGGGTAAAAGGCTAGCCGGGGCGAGTAGGTGGGTTGACGGGCGCATAAGCCACGCCGTCCCCGCCGTACAAGGTGCCGGTGGCCTGGCGAACCACCGGCGTAAGGCCAGCCAGGGCGGACCGCGGGGCAGAGGGCGCATAAGCCACGCTCTCTCTCCATCCCACCAGAACAAGCGAAAAATTTTCAAAGTGTGGGAGAACCGGCGACCCGACCGGTGGCACTCTGCCTCTCGCTGCCGCCCTCCTGGAAGCGTCCTCGGTCACTCGGTGTCCGGCAGATTTCAGAGCTCCGGAATGGTGAAAAAGAACCGGAGAGGGGGCGACTCCGGCTTCTCTCTGCCGGGCGAGGACCACCGCAGGCGGCAAGGGACGTCTGACAGGAGACGGCGCTGCGGGCAGGCTTTAAAAGTGCATGGGGTTTTGGCCTCGGCGAAAGTCGAAAAAATTTTGCGGTCGGAGCCGTCTGCCCCGGCCGGGGAAGGCTCACCGCCGGCGGCTGCCAACCCCTGGCTTGCCCGCTGGATGGCCTTTCGGAGGCTGCTGAAAAAGAACTGTCAGGCGGGCACCTCTCGGAAGAACCGCAGACCAAAACGACCGGTAAAAATTTTGGGCGATCCGACCCTCAGTGCACCTTCGGCGGCAGAGAAAAGCATCAAAAATACCGGTCAAAGAAGCGAGGTTTTGGTCGACTCTGCCAGGTTTTTGCACAAAGTGTTGGCATCGTGCGGCGTCGCGCTTTGCCGTACCGTATCCCCAATGGAGCGGCGCCCGGCGGGGTAGGCTAGCCATGTGAGGTCGAGGGCGGGAGGACGGGACGTAAGCCAGGCCGTTCTCCACAAGAAATTCCGGACGCGGAGACCCCTTCTCCGCCCTACGGTCCCCAATGGGGTGGCGCCCGGCGGGTGAGGCTAGCCATGGGAGGACGGGACGTAAGCCAGGCCGTTCTCCACAAGAAATTCCGTACGCGGAGACCCTTCTCCGCCCTACGGTCCCCAATGGGGTGGCGCCCGGCGGGTGAGGCTAGCCATGTGAGGTCGAGGGCGGGAGGACGGGACGTAAGCCAGGCCGTTCTCCACAAGTAAATTCCGGACGCGGAGACCCCTTCTCCGCCCTACGGTCCCCAATGGGGTGGCGCCCGGCGGGTGAGGCTAGCCGTGTGAGGTCGAGGGCGGGAGGACGGGACGTAAGCCAGGCCGTTCTCCACAAGTAAATTCCGGACGCGGAGACCCCTTCTCCGCCCTACGGTCCCCAATGGGGTGGCGCCCGGCGGGTGAGGCTAGCCATGTGAGGTCGAGGGCGGGAGGACGGGACGTAAGCCAGGCCGTTCTCCACAAGTAAATTCCGGACGCGGAGACCCCTTCTCCGCCCTACGGTCCCCAATGGGGTGGCGCCCGGCGGGTGAGGCTAGCCGTGTGAGGTCGAGGGCGGGAGGACGGGACGTAAGCCAGGCCGTTCTCCACAAGTAAATTCCGGACGCGGAGACCCCTTCTCCGCCCTACGGTCCCCAATGGGGTGGCGCCCGGCGGGTGAGGCTAGCCATGTGAGGTCGAGGGCGGGAGGACGGGACGTAAGCCAGGCCGTTCTCCACAAGTAAATTCCGGACGCGGAGACCCCTTCTCCGCCCTACGGTCCCCAATGGGGTGGCTCCCGGCGGGTGAGGCTAGCCATGTGAGGTCGAGGGCGGGAGGACGGGACGCAAGCCAGGCCGTTCTCCACAAACTCCCAGCGGTAGAGTCTCGGCTCTCCGCTCTTTTGATCGATCTGACACAGCGCGATCCGGCGGGGCAGGGCACTTTGCTCGGTCAGGGGTATTGGCCCCGGCCGGTTTATGGTAAAGCGTTCCTTAGCCTCAGTCTTGGTCGCGCATCAATCCCCCGCTCCCCGTGAGCGGCTGTCGTCCTCTGCCTAAGGTTGTGTAGCGCGGTGCCAGTGTGGTCCTCGCACGGCCCCGCTCCTGCCACAGCGGTAGGACTCTCTGCTTCGGCTGAGGTTTGCTACGAAGCGTATGGAACGGGCGTACTCCACCGTACCGTGGGTGGGGGGCGGCGGCGGCGGCGGCAGCGTCCAGCGCGGAGCTCCGGCTCCCGCGGCAGCGCCTCGCCTAGTGTCCCTCGGGCAAGTCCAATCGCCCCCCGCCCGGTCGGAGAGCGCAGACACACCTCTGTGTCCACGGTTTATTTCCGCAGCACGAAAAGGGACGGCTCCCGCCTGCTCCTCGCGGCGGCGACGAGGCTTAGACCCACCGTGGCGTATCCGCGGTAGGTATGCTCGTCGGTCGGAGGAGCGGTTGCGGTCGAGTGGTCCCCAGTGTACCCTGTTAGCGCTGCCCGCCTACGCCTGAAGAGCTGCGGACCGAGAAAAAGGTTCGCTCCGCTGCTGACGGCGAAGCGCGCGGCACGCCGCGGAAGAGGAGAGGGAGCGGTCGCCCCCGGGGCGGCTCCCCTCCGAGTCCGGCAGAAGCAGAGATTGTAGCGGAGGGGGGGTTTCTAAATTCCCCGGGCGTGTTATCCCCAGCGGTAGCCTTTGAACTCTTCAACCGCAAGCACGATCGCACGTTCACAGCACCCGTCACTAGGAGCCGGGCCAGAGGCGGGCGGCAGACGAAACCGACATGAGCGCTTAAGGGTATTGCACCCCCGGCGCCCAGACCCTGGAAATTGAGTCTGCCCCCAAAGCCCACCCGCGTCCTCCTTGGCGCTCCCGGAGTACATGGTCGTAGATGGGCCATCGGTCGCTAATGCCAAACTGCGTCCCAGGGGTGCGTCCCCTCTGACCAACGGCAGACCCATCCCTCTCGCCAATCCGCGGATCCCCGCCAGGTCCCGAACAGGGCTCGTCCTTTAGCGTTTCAAATGCGCCCTCCCCGCCATACGAGGGGTTGAGGACCGTAGCCTTCCCTTACGAGAGGCACCAGGGGTGCGCCTGCTCGAGGGCCCGGCCGTGGGCGTAACGCTTGGGCCGCCCGGGGGAGTCGGTAGACCATGGGAGACCAACACTCGCACACGAACGTTGCCCGTGCTTTTGTGGAAGAGAGCTTCTTGCGAGGTTGTCGCTGCGGTGGCGCCCGGACAAACCCTATCCCTAAAACTTCTGGGGAATTGGCGTCTAAGCCTGCACCCTGCTCGGTATCCCTGCACCCACGAAGGGGGCCGTGGAAGGCTTGGGGTCGCGCCGGCGAAACCGACCGGATGCCCGGGGTACTGAACCCCCGGGGTCCCACCCTGGAAATTGAGCCGTCCGACCCCGCCACGTCTTCCTAGTGCTCTCCTTGGCTCCCCCGCCTGTGGGCATCGTTAGGGGCTGCGGTCATCAGCGCCGGCTAAGCTTCGGCAACACGGCCGACCCACCCCTTCGGCGCCTGGGGGTGCCTGGTCCCAGTCCGGGCCGTTCCGTAGGGGCGGCTATCCCTTACATGAGGGACTCGGTGCGTCCGCTCGGGCTGCGGGGCTCCGGCTCCGACAGCCGGGGAGCTGGTTTTGACCGCGGGCCTCCACGGGAACCGGCAGGGGCCGGACTAGGCGTCAAGCCGAAAATAACCCCGGCACCCTCTGCTTCCAAAGCGAGGGGACCTTTGGCCGAGCGGGGGCACCGGAAGCCGAACCGACCCCAACCCCTCTTCTTACCCCAGGGCTGGGCTGACCAATCCCCTGATCGGGTCTAAAATGGAAGAAGGGGATTCGAGGGAAGGGGCTGGCGGAAGGCAGTTGCCCGACGGAGTAGGCGAAGGCCAGGCCGTTTCCGAGTCCCGAGCAGAGGAGGGCGAACTCGGCTCTTCATCGACCGACGGCGAGGCGAGGGCGGTGGCTGCCGCGGGGAAGACTCCATTGCTCGTCAGCGCGCTAGGAGCGGGGCCGACTGGCTGCTCGGGGTATGGCATCCCCGGGGGCCCACCCTGGAAATCTTCGCTCCTCAGCCGCTGCAGGTTATAAGGTCCCGCCGCGCGTAAGCGCTCAACTCTCCGACCCACGGATGTCGAGCCCATGGTGAGCCGGCCGTTTCGTACGGGGAAAAGGGGTCCTCTGGCCCCACATCGATCGAGGGGGTTTAGATCCGCGGAGGCACGCACCGCGAGGCGAATCGCTGCTTTTCCCCAAGAGGTTAACCTTCAAACCACCGAGTAGGTTCGGGGCAGGGCCGACAGCCTGCACTGGGGAATTGCATCCCTGGTGGGGCGACCCTGGAAATCTCTGCCCCTTTCCACTCTTTCGGTTGGGCCTCTCGTCGGGGCGAGCGTAAGTCGGCAAGCAGACGTGGGAAGAGGCTTCTTACCGGTGACACTCCCTTCGTGAGAGAGGCAGGTACTCGCCCCGGACCCCGGTCCAAATCTGCGCGGGCTGGACGGTCTCGGCCCTAGCCGAAGGCCGCTCCCGCGAAGCCAGGGAGCCGAAAATAACCCCGACACCCTCCGCGACCTCGCGTGCTTCCAAAGCGAGGGGAACCTTTGGCCGAGCGGGGCACCCGAAGCCGAACCGACCCCAACCCCTCTTCTTACCCCAGGGCTGGGCTGACCAATCCCCTGATCGGGTCTAAAATGGAAGAAGGGGATTCGAGGGAAGGGGCTGGCGGAAGGCAGTTGCCCGACGGAGTAGGCGAAGGCCAGGCCGTTTCAAAATCCCGAGCAGAGGAAGGGCGAACGACGTTCTTCATCGACCGACGGCGAGGCTAGGGCGAGGGCGGTGGCTGCCGCGGGGAAGACTCCATTGCTTGCCAGCGTGCTAGGAGCGGGGCCGACAGGCTGCTCGGGGTATGGCATCCCCGGGGGCCCACCCTGGAAATCTTCGCTCCTCAGTCGCTGCAGGTTATAAGGTCCCGCCGCGCGTAAGCGCTCAACTCCCCGACCCACGGACGTCGAGCCCATGGTGAGCTGACAGTTTCGTACGGGGAAAAGGGGTCCT
>NW_027284982.1:35000-62500 GCF_040894005.1 Engystomops pustulosus
TCATTGGCGAGAGCCAGCAGGCCCGCGGGCAGCGGACAAAGCATAAAGTCATGGATCATTGGGCAAGGGCGGCGAGTGATGCAGAGCATACATAGAGTGCCGTGCAGTGGCAGACATAAGCCGCGTAGAACGTAGGCGCGGAGCAGAAGTGGCCGGAGGATGTCAGAGAGTGTGGCCGGCGAGGGGTGCACCTCTGCGGGCATGCCTCCGACGTCTAGCCCCCGTTGGTCACGGGGGTTCAGCCAAGCACGCGCCGCCGGCCCCGCAGAGCTGGTTCTCGCCTGGAGTGCGAGCCTTGCCCCGTGCATGGACTTCCGAAGTGATGACGTCAGCGGGAGCAGCCGCTCGGCCGTATCCGGCCGCCTGTCACTGTTCCCCGGCCAGACTTGGCGGCAAGTCCCGGGGACGAACAAGCCCATGGAAGTAGGAGCTCAGCGGGAGCAGCCACTTGGCCTATGCGGCCACATGTCACTGTCCCCCGGTAGGACTTGGCGGCAGGTCCCGGGGAGGAACGAGCCCATGGAAGTAGGAGCTCCGACTTCCAAAGTGATGACGTCAGCGGGAGCAGCCGCTCGGCCGTATCCGGCGGCATGTCACTGTTCCCCGGCCAGACTTGGCGGCAAGTCCCGGGGACGAACAAGCCCATGGAAGTAGGGGCTCAGCGGGAGCAGCCAGTTGGCCTATCCGGCCACATGTCACTGTCCCCCGGCCAGACTTGGCGGCAAGTCCCGGGGAGGAACAAGCCCATGGAAGTAGGAGCTCCGACTTCCAAAGTGATGACGTCAGCGGGAGCAGCCGCTCGGCCGTATCCGGCGGCATGTCACTGTTCCCCGGCCAGACTTGGCGGCAAGTCCCGGGGACGAACAAGCCCATGGAAGTAGGGGCTCAGCGGGAGCAGCCAGTTGGCCTATCCGGCCACATGTCACTGTCCCCCGGCCAGACTTGGCGGCAAGTCCCGGGAGGAACAAGCCCATGGAAGTAGGAGCTCCTACTTCCAAAGCGATGACGTCAGCGGGAGCAGCCGCTCGGCCGTATCCGGCGGCATGTCACTGTTCCCCGGCCAGACTTGGCGGCAAGTCCCGGGGGACGAACAAGCCCATGGAAGTAGGGGCTCAGCGGGAGCAGCCAGTTGGCCTATCCGGCCACATGTCACTGTCCCCCGGCCAGACTTGGCGGCAGGTCCCGGGGAGGAACAAGCCCATGGAAGTAGGAGCTCCTACTTCCAAAGCGATGACGTCAGCGGGAGCAGCCGCTCGGCCGTATCCGGCGGCATGTCACTGTTCCCCGGCCAGACTTGGCGGCAAGTCCCGGGGGACGAACAAGCCATGGAAGTAGGGGCTCAGCGGGAGCAGCCAGTTGGCCTATCCGGCCACATGTCACTGTCCCCCGGCCAGACTTGGCGGCAGGTCCCGGGGAGGAACAAGCCATGGAAGTAGGAGCTCCTACTTCCAAAGCGATGACGTCAGCGGGAGCAGCCGCTCGGCCGTATCCGGCGGCATGTCACTGTTCCCCGGCCAGACTTGCGGCAAGTCCCGGGGGACGAACAAGCCCATGGAAGTAGGGGCTCAGCGGGAGCAGCCAGTTGGCCTATCCGGCCACATGTCACTGTCCCCCGGCCAGACTTGGCGGCAAGTCCCGGGGAGGAACAAGCCCATGGAAGTAGGAGCTCCTACTTCCAAAGCGATGACGTCAGCGGGAGAAGCCGCTCGGCCTATCCGGCCACATGTCACTGTCCCCCGTCCACACTTGGCTATAGGTCCCGGGGAGGAATAATGCCCATGGAAGTAGGAGCTCCTACTTCCTAAGGGGCAAGTCAGCGGAGCAGCACTTGGCCTATCCGGCCAAGTTTCACTGTTCCCCGGCCACACTTGGCTGTAGGTCCCGGAGAGGAATAATGCCCATGGAAGTAAGAGCTCCTACCTCCAAAGGGCAAGTCAGCGGGAGAAGCCACTTGGCCTATCCGGCCACATGTCACTGTCCCCCGGCCAAGCTTGGCTGTAGGTCCCGGGGAGGAATAATGCCCATGGAAGTAGGAGCTCCTACTTCCAAAGGGGCAAGTCAGCGGAAGAAGCCACTAGTTCTATCCGGCCAAGAGTCACTGTTCCCCGGCCTTACTTGGCAGTAGGTCCCGGGGAGGAATAATGCCCATGGAAGTAGGAGCTCCTACTTCCAAAGGGGCAAGTCAGCGGGAGAAGCCACTTGGCCTACCCGGCCAAGAGTCACTGTTCCCCGGCCACTCTTGGCAGTAGGTCCCGGGGAGGAATAATGCCCATGGAAGTAGGAGCTCCTACTTCCAAAGGGGCAAGTCAGCGGGAGAAGCCACTAGTTCTAATCCGGCCAAGAGTCACTGTTCCCCGGCTACACTTGGCAGTAGGTCCCGGGGAGGAATAATGCCCATGGAAGTAGGAGCTACTACCTCCAAAGGGTGAAGACACTTGGCTCTAAGTCCCCGAGAGGTATACTGCCCATGGGAGTAAGAGCTCCTACTTCCAAAGGGGCAAGTCAGCGGGAGAAGCCACTTGGCCTACCCGGCCAAGAGTCACTGTTCCCCGGCCACACTTGGCAGTAGGTCCCGGGGAGGAATAATGCCCATGGAAGTAAGAGCTCCTACTTCCATAGGGGCAAGTCAGCGGGAGCAGCCACTTGGCCTATCCGGCCAAGTGTCACTGTTCCCCGGCCACACTTGGCTGTAGGTCCGGAGAGGAATAATGCCCATGGAAGTAAGAGCTCCTACCTCCAAAGGGTGAAGACACTTGGCTCTAAGTCCCCGAGAGGTATACTGCCCATGGAAGTGAGAGCTCCTACTTCCAAAGGGGCAAGTCAGCGGGGAGAAGCCACTTGGCCTATCCGGCCAAGAGTCACTGTTCCCCGGCCACACTTGGCAGTAGGTCCCGGGGAGGAATAATGCCCATGGAAGTAAGAGCTCCTACTTCCATAGGGGCAAGTCAGCGGGAGAAGCCACTTGGCCTATCCGGCCAAGAGTCACTGTTCCCCGGCCACACTTGGCAGTAGGTCCCGGGGAGGAATAATGCCCATGGAAGTAGGAGCTCCAACTTCCAAAGGGGCAAGTCAGCGGGAGAAGCCACTTGGCCTATCCGGCCACATGTCACTGTCCCCCGGCCACTCTTGGCTGTAGGTCCCGGGAGGAATAATGCCCATGGAAGTAGGAGCTCCTACTTCCAAAGGGGCAAGTCAGCGGGAGAAGCCACTTGGACTATCCGGCCAAGAGTCACTGTTCCCCGGCCACACTTGGCAGTATGTCCCGGGGAGGAATAATGCCCATGGAAGTGGGAGCTCCTACTTCCAAAGGGGCAAGTCGGCGGGAGAAGCCACTTGGCCTATCCGGCCAAGAGTCACTGTTCCCCGGCCACACTTGGCAGTAGGTCCCGGGGAGGAATAATGCCCATGGAAGTAGGAGCTCCTACTTCCAAAGGGGCAAGTCAGCGGGAGAAGCCACTTGGCCTATCCGGCCAAGAGTCACTGTTCCCCGGCCACTCTTGGCAGTAGGTCCCGGGGAGGAATAATGCCCATGGAAGTAGGAGCTCCTACTTCCAAAGGGGCAAGTCAGCGGGAGAAGCCACTAGTTCTATCCGGCCAAGAGTCACTGTTCCCCGGCTACACTTGGCAGTAGGTCCCGGGGAGGAATAATGCCCATGGAAGTAGGAGCTCCTACTTCCAAAGGGGCAAGTCAGCGGGAGAAGCCACTTGGCCTATCCGGCCAAGAGTCACTGTTCCCCGGCCACACTTGGCAGTAGGTCCCGGGGAGGAATAATGCCCATGGAATTAGGAGCTCCTACTTCCAAAGGGGCAAGTCAGCGGGAGAAGCCACTTGGCCTACCCGGCCAAGAGTCACTGTTCCCCGGCCACACTTGGCAGTAGGTCCCGGGGAGGAATAATGCCCATGGAAGTAGGAGCTCCTACCTCCAAAGGGGCAAGTCAGCGGGAGAAGCCACTTGGCCTATCCGGCCAAGAGTCACTGTTCCCCGGCCACACTTGGCAGTAGGTCCCGGGGAGGAATAATGCCCATGGAAGTAAGAGCTCCTACTTCCAAAGGGGCAAGTCAGCGGGAGAAGCCACTTGGCCTATCCGGCCACATGTCACTGTCCCCCGGCCAAGCTTGGCTGTAGGTCCCGGGGAGGAATAATGCCCATGGAAGTAGGAGCTCCTACTTCCAAAGGGGCAAGTCAGCGGGAGAAGCCACTAGTTCTATCCGGCCAAGAGTCACTGTTCCCCGGCAACACTTGGCAGTAGGTCCCGGGGAGGAATAATGCCCATGGAAGTAGGAGCTACCACCTCCAAAGGGTGAAGACACTTGGCTCTAAGTCCCCGAGAGGTATACTGCCCATGGGAGTAAGAGCTCCTACTTCCAAAGGGGCAAGTCAGCGGGAGAAGCCACTTGGCCTATCCGGCCAAGAGTCACTGTTCCCCGGCCACACTTGGCAGTAGGTCCCGGGGAGGAATAATGCCCATGGAAGTAGGAGCTCCTACTTCCAAAGGGGCAAGTCAGCGGGAGAAGCCACTTGGGCTATCCGGCCACATGTCACTGTCCCCCGGCCACACTTGGCAGTAGGTCCCGGGGAGGAATAATGCCCATGGAAGTAAGAGCTCCTACTTCCAAAGGGGCAAGTCAGCGGGAGAAGCCACTTGGCCTAACCGGCCACATGTCACTGTCCCCCGGCCACACTTGGCAGTAGGTCCCGGGGAGGAATAATGCCCATGGAAGTAAGAGCTCCTACTTCCAAAGGGGCAAGTCAGCGGGAGCAGCCACTTGGCCTATCCGGCCAAGAGTCACTGTTCCCCGGCCACACTTGGCAGTAGGTCCCGGGGAGGAATAATGCCCATGGAAGTAGGAGCTCCTACTTCCAAAGGGGCAAGTCAGCGGGAGCAGCCACTTGGCCTATCCGTCCAAGAGTCACTGTTCCCCGGCCACACTTGGCTGTAGGTCCCGGGGAGGAATAATGCCCATGGAAGTAGGAGCTCCTACTTCCAAAGGGGCAAGTCAGCGGGAGAAGCCACTAGTTCTATCCGGCCAAGAGTCACTGTCCCCCGGCCACACTTGGCAGTAGGTCCCGGGGAGGAATAATGCCCATGGAAGTAGGAGCTACCACCTCCAAAGGGTGAAGACACTTGGCTCTAAGTCCCCGAGAGGTATACTGCCCATGGGAGTAAGAGCTCCTACTTCCAAAGGGGCAAGTCAGCGGGAGAAGCCACTTGGCCTATCCGGCCAAGAGTCACTGTTCCCCGGCCACACTTGGCAGTAGGTCCCGGGGAGGAATAATGCCCATGGAAGTAGGAGCTCCTACTTCCAAAGGGGCAAGTCAGCGGGAGAAGCCACTTGGGCTATCCGGCCACATGTCACTGTCCCCCGGCCACACTTGGCAGTAGGTCCCGGGGAGGAATAATGCCCATGGAAGTAAGAGCTCCTACTTCCAAAGGGGCAAGTCAGCGGGAGAAGCCACTTGGCCTAACCGGCCACATGTCACTGTCCCCCGGCCACACTTGGCAGTAGGTCCCGGGGAGGAATAATGCCCATGGAAGTAAGAGCTCCTACTTCCAAAGGGGCAAGTCAGCGGGAGCAGCCACTTGGCCTATCCGGCCAAGAGTCACTGTTCCCCGGCCACACTTGGCAGTAGGTCCCGGGGAGGAATAATGCCCATGGAAGTAGGAGCTCCTACTTCCAAAGGGGCAAGTCAGCGGGAGCAGCCACTTGGCCTATCCGTCCAAGAGTCACTGTTCCCCGGCCACACTTGGCTGTAGGTCCCGGGGAGGAATAATGCCCATGGAAGTAAGAGCTCCTACTTCCAAAGGGGCAAGTCAGCGGGAGAAGCCACTTGGCCTATCCGGCCACATGTCACTGTCCCCCGGCCACACTTGGCAGTAGGTCCCGGGGAGGAATAATGCCCATGGAAGTAGGAGCTACTACCTCCAAAGAGTGAAGACACTTGGCTCTAAGTCCCCGAGAGGTATAGTGCCCATGGAAGTAAGAGCTCCTACTTCCAAAGGGGCAAGTCAGCGGGAGAAGCCACTTGGCCTATCCGGCCAAGAGTCACTGTTCCCCGGCCACACTTGGCAGTAGGTCCCGGAGAGGAATAATGCCCATGGAAGTAGGAGCTCCTACTTCCAAAGGGGCAAGTCAGCGGGAGAAGCCACTTGGCATATCCGGCCAAGAGTCACTGTTCCCCGGCCACACTTGGCAGTAGGTCCCGGGGAGGAATAATGCCCATGGAAGTAGGAGCTCCTACTTCCAAAGGGGCAAGTCAGCGGGAGAAGCCACTTGGCCTATCCGGCCACATGTCACTGTCCCCCGGCCACTCTTGGCAGTAGGTCCCGGGGAGGAATAATGCCCATGGAAGTAGGAGCTCCTACTTCCAAAGGGGCTAATCAGCGGGAGAAGCCACTTGGCCTACCCAGGCAAGAGTCACTGTTCCCCGGCCACACTTGGCAGTAGGTCCCGGGGAGGAATAATGCCCATGGAAGTAGGAGCTCCTACTTCCAAAGGGTCAAGTCAGCGGGAGAAGCCACTTGGCCTATCCGGCCAAGAGTCACTGTTCCCCGGCCACACTTGGCAGTAGGTCCCGGGGAGGAATAATGCCCATGGAAGTAGGAGCTCCTACTTCCAAAGGGGCAAGTCAGCGGGAGAAGCCACTTGGCATATCCGGCCAAGAGTCACTGTTCCCCGGCCACACTTGGCAGTAGGTCCCGGGGAGGAATAATGCCCATGGAAGTAGGAGCTCCTACTTCCAAAGGGGCAAGTCAGCGGGAGAAGCCACTTGGCCTATCCGGCCACATGTCACTGTCCCCCGGCCACTCTTGGCAGTAGGTCCCGGGGAGGAATAATGCCCATGGAAGTAGGAGCTCCTACTTCCAAAGGGGCAAGTCAGCGGGAGAAGCCACTTGGCCTACCCAGGCAAGAGTCACTGTTCCCCGGCCACACTTGGCAGTAGGTCCCGGGGAGGAATAATGCCCATGGAAGTAGGAGCTCCTACTTCCAAAGGGTCAAGTCAGCGGGAGAAGCCACTTGGCCTATCCGGCCAAGAGTCACTGTTCCCCGGCCACACTTGGCAGTAGGTCCCGGGGAGGAATAATGCCCATGGAAGTAGGAGCTCCTACTTCCAAAGGGGCAAGTCAGCGGGAGAAGCCACTTGGCCTATCCGAACAAGAGTCACTGTTCCCCGGCCACACTTGGCAGGAGGTCCCGGGGAGGAATAATGCCCATGGAAGTAGGAGCTACTACCTCCAAAGGGTGAAGACACTTGGCTCTAAGTCCCCGAGAGGTATAGTGCCCATGGAAGTAGGAGCTCCTACTTCCAAAGGGGCAAGTCAGCGGGAGAAGCAACTTGGCCTATCCGGCCAAGAGTCACTGTTCCCCGGCCACACTTGGCAGGAGGTCCCGGGGAGGAATAATGCCCATGGAAGTAGGAGCTCCTACTTCCAAAGGGTCAAGTCAGCGGGAGAAGCCACTTGGCCTATCCGGCCAAGAGTCACTGTTCCCCGGCCACACTTGGCAGTAGGTCCCGGGGAGGAATAATGCCCATGGAAGTAGGAGCTCCTACTTCCAAAGGGGAAAGTAAGCGGGAGAAGCCACTTGGCCTATCCGGCCAAGAGTCACTGTTCCCCGGCCACACTTGGCAGTAGGTCCCGGGGAGGAATAATGCCCATGGAAGTAGGAGCTCCTACTTCCAAAGGGGCAAGTCAGCGGGAGAAGCCACTTGGCCTATCCGGCCAAGAGTCACTGTTCCCCGGCCACACTTGGCAGGAGGTCCCGGGGAGGAATAATGCCCATGGAAGTAGGAGCTCCTACTTCCAAAGGGGCAAGTCAGCGGGAGAAGCCACTTGGGCTATCCGGCCACATGTCACTGTCCCCCGGCAACACTTGGCAGTAGGTCCCGGGGAGGAATAATGCCCATGGAAGTAAGAGCTCCTACTTCCAAAGGGGCAAGTCAGCGGGAGAAGCCACTTGGCCTATCCGGCCACATGTCACTGTTCCCCGGCCACACTTGGCAGTAGGTCCCGGGGAGGAATAATGACCATGGAAGTAAGAGCTCCTACTTCCAAAGGGGCAAGTCAGCGGGAGAAGCCACTTGGCCTATCCGGCCAAGAGTCACTGTTCCCCGGCCACACTTGGCAGTAGGTCCCGGGGAGGAATAATGCCCATGGAAGTAAGAGCTCCTACTTCCATAGGGGCAAGTCAGCGGGAGAAGCCACTTGGCCTATCCGGCCAAGAGTCACTGTTCCCCGGCTACACTTGGCAGTAGGTCCCGGGGAGGAATAATGACCATGGAAGTAAGAGCTCCTACTTCCAAAGGGGCAAGTCAGCGGGAGAAGCCACTTGGCCTATCCGGCCAAGAGTCACTGTTCCCCGGCCACACTTGGCAGTAGGTCCCGGGGAGGAATAATGCCCATGGAAGTAAGAGCTCCTACTTCCAAAGGGGCAAGTCAGCGGGAGAAGCCACTTGGCCTATCCGGCCAAGAGTCACTGTTCCCCGGCCACACTTGGCAGTAGGTCCCGGGGAGGAATAATGCCCATGGAAGTAGGAGCTCCTACTTCCAAAGGGGCAAGTCAGCGGGAGAAGCCACTTGGCCTATCCGGCAAAGAGTCACTGTTCCCCGGCTACACTTGGCAGTAGGTCCCGGGGAGGAATAATGCCCATGGAAGTAGGAGCTCCTACTTCCAAAGGGGCAAGTCAGCGGGAGAAGCCACTTGGCCTATCCGAACAAGAGTCACTGTTCCCCGGCCACACTTGGCAGGAGGTCCCGGGGAGGAATAATGCCCATGGAAGTAGGAGCTACTACCTCCAAAGGGTGAAGACACTTGGCTCTAAGTCCCCGAGAGGTATAGTGCCCATGGAAGTAGGAGCTCCTACTTCCAAAGGGGCAAGTCAGCGGGAGAAGCAACTTGGCCTATCCGGCCAAGAGTCACTGTTCCCCGGCCACACTTGGCAGGAGGTCCCGGGGAGGAATAATGCCCATGGAAGTAGGAGCTCCTACTTCCAAAGGGTCAAGTCAGCGGGAGAAGCCACTTGGCCTATCCGGCCAAGAGTCACTGTTCCCCGGCCACACTTGGCAGTAGGTCCCGGGGAGGAATAATGCCCATGGAAGTAGGAGCTCCTACTTCCAAAGGGGAAAGTAAGCGGGAGAAGCCACTTGGCCTATCCGGCCAAGAGTCACTGTTCCCCGGCCACACTTGGCAGTAGGTCCCGGGGAGGAATAATGCCCATGGAAGTAGGAGCTCCTACTTCCCAAGGGGCAAGTCAGCGGGAGAAGCCACTTGGCCTATCCGGCCAAGAGTCACTGTTCCCCGGCTACACTTGGCAGTAGGTCCCGGGGAGGAATAATGACCATGGAAGTAAGAGCTCCTACTTCCAAAGGGGCAAGTCAGCGGGAGAAGCCACTTGGCCTATCCGGCCAAGAGTCACTGTTCCCCGGCCACACTTGGCAGTAGGTCCCGGGGAGGAATAATGCCCATGGAAGTAAGAGCTCCTACTTCCAAAGGGGCAAGTCAGCGGGAGAAGCCACTTGGCCTATCCGGCCAAGAGTCACTGTTCCCCGGCCACACTTGGCAGTAGGTCCCGGGGAGGAATAATGCCCATGGAAGTAGGAGCTCCTACTTCCAAAGGGGCAAGTCAGCGGGAGAAGCCACTTGGCCTATCCGGCAAAGAGTCACTGTTCCCCGGCTACACTTGGCAGTAGGTCCCGGGGAGGAATAATGACCATGGAAGTAAGAGCTCCTACTTCCAAAGGGGCAAGTCAGCGGGAGAAGCCACTTGGCCTATCCGGCCAAGAGTCACTGTTCCCCGGCCACACTTGGCAGTAGGTCCCGGGGAGGAATAATGCCCATGGAAGTAAGAGCTCCTACTTCCAAAGGGGCAAGTCAGCGGGAGAAGCCACTTGGCCTATCCGGCCAAGAGTCACTGTTCCCCGGCCACACTTGGCAGTAGGTCCCGGGGAGGAATAATGCCCATGGAAGTAGGAGCTCCTACTTCCAAAGGGGCAAGTCAGCGGGAGAAGCCACTTGGCCTATCCGGCCAAGAGTCACTGTCCCCCGGCCACACTTGGCAGTAGGTCCCGGGGAGGAATAATGCCCATGGAAGTAGGAGCTCCTACTTCCAAAGGGGCAAGTCAGCGGGAGAAGCCACTTCGCCTACCCGGCCAAGTGTCACTGTCCCCCGGCCAGACTTGGCGGCAAGTCCCGGGGAGGAATAATGCCCATGGAAGTAGGAGCTCCTACTTCCAAAGGGGCAAGTCAGCGGGAGAAGCCACTTCGCTTACCCGGCCAAGTGTCACTGTCCCCCGGCCAGACTTGGCGGCAAGTCCCGGGGAGGAATAATGCCCATGGAAGTAGGAGCTCACTTGGCTCTAAGTCTTCGAGAGGTATAATGCCCATGGAAGTAAGAGCTCCTACTTCCAAAGGGGCAAGTCAGCGGGAGAAGCCACTTCGCCTACCCGGCCAAGTGTCACTGTCCCCCGGCCAGACTTGGCGGCAAGTCCCGGGGAGGAATAATGCCCATGGAAGTAGGAGCTCCTACTTCCAAAGGGGCAAGTCAGCGGGAGAAGCCACTTCGCCTACCCGGCCAAGTGTCACTGTCCCCCGGCCAGACTTGGCGGCAAGTCCCGGGGAGGAATAATGCCCATGGAAGTAGGAGCTCCTACTTCCAAAGGGGCAAGTCAGCGGGAGAAGCCACTTCGCCTACCCGGCCAAGTGTCACTGTCCCCCGGCCAGACTTGGCGGCAAGTCCCGGGGAGGAATAATGCCCATGGAAGTAGGAGCTCACTTGGCTCTAAGTCTTCGAGAGGTATAATGCCCATGGAAGTAAGAGCTCCTACTTCCAAAGGGGCAAGTCAGCGGGAGAAGCCACTTCGCCTACCCGGCCAAGTGTCACTGTCCCCCGGCCAGACTTGGCGGCAAGTCCCGGGGAGGAATAATGCCCCATGGAGCTCGGGCAGACTAGAAGTAACCTCGTCTGCCAGCTGGAGGGCGCCCTTCCCGGAGCGGAGGGGACCCCCTTGGCCACAAAGTGCAAGCCGAGTTTGGAGCTCGAAACCCGGCCACGCTTGGTCGTAGGTCCCGGTGAGGAACATGGCCATGGAAGTCGGAGCTCAAACCTCCAAATTGACCTCAGCGGGAGCACTTGCTGAGGCTGCCCGGGCATGGGTTACTGTTCCCCGGGCACACTTGGTCGTAGGTCCAAGTGTGGAACGTGTCCATGGAAGTTGAAGTGAAGAGAACCGCGAAAGGGAGTTTTTGCGCGAAGCCGCGGCCGAGGAGGGCTCACCGATCCCGGCGTGATTTCTGCCAGGCCCGGTACCCAAACCGAACTCCGCATGGTGGCTGGATCCGCGACCCTGGAACCCTGGGCCGGGAGCCTAGGGGCGAGAGGGGCCCCATGGAGCTCGGGCAGACTAGAAGTACCCTCGTCTGCCCGCTGGAGGGCGCCCTTCCCGGAGCGGAGGGGACCCCCCAAGCGACCAAGTGCAAGCCGAGTTTGGAGCTCGAAACCCGGCCACACTTGGTAGTATGTCCCGGTGAGGAACATGCCCATGGAAGTAAGAGCTCAGCGGGAGCAGCCACTCAGGCTACCCGGGAATGTGTCACTGTCCCCCGGCCAAGACTTGGCGGCAAGTCCCGGGGAGGAATAGTGCCCATGGAAGTAGCTCAGCGGGAGCAGCCGCTCAGGCTACCCGGGAATGTGTCACTGTCCCCCGGCCAGACTTGGCGGCAGGTCCCGGGGAGGAATAGTGCTCATGGAAGTAGCTCAGCGGGAGCAGCTGCTGAGGCTACCCGGGAATGTGTCACTGTCCCTGGGCCACACTTGGTCGTTGGTTCCTGATGAGGAACATGCCCATGGAAGTAAGAGTTCAGCGGGAGAAGCCGCTCAGGCTACCCGGGAATGTGTCACTGTCCCCCGGCCAGACTTGGCGGCAGGTCCCGGGGAGGAATAGTGCCCATGGAAGTCGGAGCTCCAACCTCCAAGTTGACCTCAGCGGGAGCAGCCGCTGAGGCTACCCGGGCATGGGTGACTGTTCCCCGGCCACACTTGGTCGGAGGTCCCGGTGTGGAACATGCCCATGGAAGTTGAAGGGAAGAGAACCGCGAAAGGGAGTTTGGAGGCTGAGCCGCGGCCGAGGAGGTCTCACCGATCCCGGCGTGATTCCAGCCAGGCCCGGTACCCTATACCGAACTCGACAGGGTGGCTGTATCCGGGACCCTGGAACCCTGGGCGGGGAGCCTAGGGGCGAGAGGGGCCCCATGGAGCTCGGGCAGACTAGAAGTACCCTCGTCTGCCCGCTGGAGGGCGCCCTTCCCGGAGCGGAGGGGACCCCCCAAGCGACCAAGTGCAAGCCGAGTTTGGAGCTCGAAACCCGGCCACACTTGGTAGTATGTCCCGGTGAGGAACATGCCCATGGAAGTAAGAGCTCAGCGGGAGCAGCCACTCAGGCTACCCGGGAATGTGTCACTGTCCCCCGGCCAAGACTTGGCGGCAAGTCCCGGGGAGGAATAGTGCCCATGGAAGTAGCTCAGCGGGAGCAGCTGCTGAGGCTACCCGGGAATGTGTCACTGTCCCCCGGCCAGACTTGGCGGCAGGTCCCGGGGAGGAATAGTGCTCATGGAAGTAGCTCAGCGGGAGCAGCTGCTGAGGCTACCCGGGAATGTGTCACTGTCCCTGGGCCACACTTGGTCGTTGGTTCCTGATGAGGAACATGCCCATGGAAGTAAGAGTTCAGCGGGAGAAGCCGCTCAAGCTACCCGGGAATGTGTCACTGTCCCCCGGCCAGACTTGGCGGCAGGTCCCGGGGAGGAACAGTGCCCATGGAAGTCGGAGCTCCAACCTCCAAGTTGACCTCAGCGGGAGCACTTGCTGAGGCTACCCGGGCATGGGCGACTGTTCCCCGGCCACACTTGGTCGGAGGTCCCGGTGTGGAACATGCCCATGGAAGTTGAAGGGAAGAGAACCGCGAAAGGGAGTTTGGAGGCTGAGCCGCGGCCGAGGAGGTCTCACCGATCCCGGCGTGATTCCAGCCAGGCCCGGTACCCTATACCGAACTCGACAGGGTGGCTGTATCCGGGACCCTGGAACCCTGGGCGGGGAGCCTAGGGGCGAGAGGGGCCCCATGGAGCTCGGGCAGACTAGAAGTACCCTCGTCTGCCCGCTGGAGGGCGCCCTTCCCGGAGCGGAGGGGACCCCCCAAGCGACCAAGTGCAAGCCGAGTTTGGAGCTCGAAACCCGGCCACACTTGGTAGTTGGTCCCGGTGAGGAACATGCCCATGGAAGTAAGAGCTCAGCGGGAGCAGCCACTCAGGCTACCCGGCAATGTGTCACTGTCCCCCGGCCAAGACTTGGCGGCAAGTCCCGGGGAGGAATAGTGCCCATGGAAGTAGCTCAGCGGGAGCAGCTGCTGAGGCTACCCGGGAATGTGTCACTGTCCCCCGGCCAGACTTGGCGGCAGGTCCCGGGGAGGAATAGTGCTCATGGAAGTAGCTCAGCGGGAGCAGCTGCTGAAGATACCCGGGAATGTGTCACTGTCCCTGGGCCACACTTGGTCGTTGGTTCCTGATGAGGAACATGCCCATGGAAGTAAGAGTTCAGCGGGAGAAGCCGCTCAGGCTACCCGGGAATGTGTCACTGTCCCCCGGCCAGACTTGGCGGCAGGTCCCGGGGAGGAATAGTGCCCATGGAAGTCGGAGCTCCAACCTCCAAGTTGACCTCAGCGGGAGCACTTGCTGAGGCTACCCGGGCATGGGCGACTGTTCCCCGGCCACACTTGGTCGGAGGTCCCGGTGTGGAACATGCCCATGGAAGTTGAAGGGAAGAGAACCGCGAAAGGGAGTTTGGAGGCTGAGCCGCGGCCGAGGAGGTCTCACCGATCCCGGCGTGATTCCAGCCAGGCCCGGTACCCTATACCGAACTCGGCAGGGTGGCTGTATCCGGGACCCTGGAACCCTGGGCGGGGAGCCTAGGGGCGAGAGGGGCCCCATGGAGCTCGGGCAGACTAGAAGTACCCTCGTCTGCCCGCTGGAGGGCGCCCTTCCCGGAGCGGAGGGGACCCCCAAGCGACCAAGTGCAAGCCGAGTTTGGAGCTCGAAACCCGGCCACACTTGGTAGTATGTCCCGGTGAGGAACATGCCCATGGAAGTAAGAGCTCAGCGGGAGCAGCCACTCAGGCTACCCGGCAATGTGTCACTGTCCCCCGGCCAAGACTTGGCGGCAAGTCCCGGGGAGGAATAGTGCCCATGGAAGTAGCTCAGCGGGAGCAGCCGCTCAGGCTACCCGGGAATGTGTCACTGTCCCCCGGCCAGACTTGGCGGCAGGTCCCGGGGAGGAATAGTGCTCATGGAAGTAGCTCAGCGGGAGCAGCTGCTGAAGATACACGGGAATGTGTCACTGTCCCTGGGCCACACTTGGTCGTTGGTTCCTGATGAGGAACATGCCCATGGAAGTAAGAGTTCAGCGGGAGAAGCCGCTCAGGCTACCCGGGAATGTGTCACTGTCCCCCGGCCAGACTTGGCGGCAGGTCCCGGGGAGGAATAGTGCCCATGGAAGTCGGAGCTCCAACCTCCAAGTTGACCTCAGCGGGAGCACTTGCTGAGGCTACCCGGGCATGGGCGACTGTTCCCCGGCCACACTTGGTCGGAGGTCCCGGTGTGGAACATGCCCATGGAAGTTGAAGGGAAGAGAACCGCGAAAGGGAGTTTGGAGGCTGAGCCGCGGCCGAGGAGGTCTCACCGATCCCGGCGTGATTCCAGCCAGGCCCGGTACCCTATACCGAACTCGGCAGGGTGGCTTTATCCGGGACCCTGGAACCCTGGGCGGGGAGCCTAGGGGCGAGAGGGGCCCCATGGAGCTCGGGCAGACTAGAAGTACCCTCGTCTGCCCGCTGGAGGGCGCCCTTCCCGGAGCGGAGGGGACCCCCCAAGCGACCAAGTGCAAGCCGAGTTTGGAGCTCGAAACCCGGCCACACTTGGTAGTATGTCCCGGTGAGGAACATGCCCATGGAAGTAAGAGCTCAGCGGGAGCAGCCACTCAGGCTACCCGGGAATGTGTCACTGTCCCCCGGCCAAGACTTGGCGGCAAGTCCCGGGGAGGAATAGTGCCCATGGAAGTAGCTCAGCGGGAGCAGCCACTCAGGCTACCCGGGAATGTGTCACTGTCCCCCGGCCAAGACTTGGCGGCAAGTCCCGGGGAGGAATAGTGCTCATGGAAGTAGCTCAGCGGGAGCAGCTGCTGAGGCTACCCAAAAATGTGTCACTGTCCCTGGGCCACACTTGGTCGTTGGTTCCTGATGAGGAACATGCCCATGGAAGTAAGAGTTCAGCGGGAGAAGCCGCTCAAGCTACCCGGGAATGTGTCACTGTCCCCCGGCCAGACTTGGCGGCAGGTCCCGGGGAGGAACAGTGCCCATGGAAGTCGGAGCTCCAACCTCCAAGTTGACCTCAGCGGGAGCACTTGCTGAGGCTACCCGGGCATGGGCGACTGTTCCCCGGCCACACTTGGTCGGAGGTCCCGGTGTGGAACATGCCCATGGAAGTTGAAGGGAAGAGAACCGCGAAAGGGAGTTTGGAGGCTGAGCCGCGGCCGAGGAGGTCTCACCGATCCCGGCGTGATTCCAGCCAGGCCCGGTACCCTATACCGAACTCGACAGGGTGGCTGTATCCGGGACCCTGGAACCCTGGGCGGGGAGCCTAGGGGCGAGAGGGGCCCCATGGAGCTCGGGCAGACTAGAAGTACCCTCGTCTGCCCGCTGGAGGGCGCCCTTCCCGGAGCGGAGGGGACCCCCCAAGCGACCAAGTGCAAGCCGAGTTTGGAGCTCGAAACCCGGCCACACTTGGTAGTATGTCCCGGTGAGGAACATGCCCATGGAAGTAAGAGCTCAGCGGGAGCAGCCACTCAGGCTACCCGGGAATGTGTCACTGTCCCCCGGCCAAGACTTGGCGGCAAGTCCCGGGGAGGAATAGTGCCCATGGAAGTAGCTCAGCGGGAGCAGCCACTCAGGCTACCCGGGAATGTGTCACTGTCCCCCGGCCAAGACTTGGCGGCAAGTCCCGGGGAGGAATAGTGCTCATGGAAGTAGCTCAGCGGGAGCAGCTGCTGAGGCTACCCGGGAATGTGTCACTGTCCCTGGGCCACACTTGGTCGTTGGTTCCTGATGAGGAACATGCCCATGGAAGTAAGAGTTCAGCGGGAGAAGCCGCTCAAGCTACCCGGGAATGTGTCACTGTCCCCCGGCCAGACTTGGCGGCAGGTCCCGGGGAGGAACAGTGCCCATGGAAGTCGGAGCTCCAACCTCCAAGTTGACCTCAGCGGGAGCACTTGCTGAGGCTACCCGGGCATGGGCGACTGTTCCCCGGCCACACTTGGTCGGAGGTCCCGGTGTGGAACATGCCCATGGAAGTTGAAGGGAAGAGAACCGCGAAAGGGAGTTTGGAGGCTGAGCCGCGGCCGAGGAGGTCTCACCGATCCCGGCGTGATTCCAGCCAGGCCCGGTACCCTATACCGAACTCGACAGGGTGGCTGTATCCGGGACCCTGGAACCCTGGGCGGGGAGCCTAGGGGCGAGAGGGGCCCCATGGAGCTCGGGCAGACTAGAAGTACCCTCGTCTGCCCGCTGGAGGGCGCCCTTCCCGGAGCGGAGGGGACCCCCCAAGCGACCAAGTGCAAGCCGAGTTTGGAGCTCGAAACCCGGCCACACTTGGTAGTATGTCCCGGTGAGGAACATGCCCATGGAAGTAAGAGCTCAGCGGGAGCAGCCACTCAGGCTACCCGGGAATGTGTCACTGTCCCCCGGCCAAGACTTGGCGGCAAGTCCCGGGGAGGAATAGTGCCCATGGAAGTAGCTCAGCGGGAGCAGCCACTCAGGCTACCCGGGAATGTGTCACTGTCCCCCGGCCAAGACTTGGCGGCAAGTCCCGGGGAGGAATAGTGCTCATGGAAGTAGCTCAGCGGGAGCAGCTGCTGAGGCTACCCAAAAATGTGTCACTGTCCCTGGGCCACACTTGGTCGTTGGTTCCTGATGAGGAACATGCCCATGGAAGTAAGAGTTCAGCGGGAGAAGCCGCTCAGGCTACCCGGGAATGTGTCACTGTCCCTCGGCCAGACTTGGCGGCAGGTCCCGGGGAGGAATAGTGCCCATGGAAGTCGGAGCTCCAACCTCCAAGTTGACCTAAGCGGGAGCAGCCGCTGAGGCTACCCGGGCATGGGTGACTGTTCCCCGGCCACACTTGGTCGGAGGTCCCGGTGTGGAACATGCCCATGGAAGTTGAAGGGAAGAGAACCGCGAAAGGGAGTTTGGAGGCTGAGCCGCGGCCGAGGAGGTCTCACCGATCCCGGCGTGATTCCAGCCAGGCCCGGTACCCTATACCGAACTCTACAGGGTGGCTGTATCCGGGACCCTGGAACCCTGGGCGGGGAGCCTAGGGGCGAGAGGGGCCCCATGGAGCTCGGGCAGACTAGAAGTACCCTCGTCTGCCCGCTGGAGGGCGCCCTTCCCGGAGCGGAGGGGACCCCCAAGCGACCAAGTGCAAGCCGAGTTTGGAGCTCGAAACCCGGCCACACTTGGTAGTATGTCCCGGTGAGGAACATGCCCATGGAAGTAAGAGCTCAGCGGGAGCAGCCACTCAGGCTACCCGGGAATGTGTCACTGTCCCCCGGCCAAGACTTGGCGGCAAGTCCCGGGGAGGAATAGTGCCCATGGAAGTAGCTCAGCGGGAGCAGCCGCTCAGGCTACCCGGGAATGTGTCACTGTCCCCCGGCCAGACTTGGCGGCAGGTCCCGGGGAGGAATAGTGCTCATGGAAGTAGCTCAGCGGGAGCAGCTGCTGAGGCTACCCGGGAATGTGTCACTGTCCCTGGGCCACACTTGGTCGTTGGTTCCTGATGAGGAACATGCCCATGGAAGTAAGAGTTCAGCGGGAGCAGCCGCTCAGGGCTACCCGGGAATGTGTCACTGTCCCCCGGCCAGACTTGGCGGCAGGTCCCGGGGAGGAATAGTGCCCATGGAAGTCGGAGCTCCAGCCTCCAAGTTGACCTCAGCGGGAGCAGCCGCTGAGGCTACCCGGGCATGGGTGACTGTTCCCCGGCCACACTTGGTCGGAGGTCCCGGTGTGGAACATGCCCATGGAAGTTGAAGGGAAGAGAACCGCGAAAGGGAGTTTGGAGGCTGAGCCGCGGCCGAGGAGGTCTCACCGATCCCGGCGTGATTCCAGCCAGGCCCGGTACCCTATACCGAACTCGACAGGGTGGCTGTATCCGGGACCCTGGAACCCTGGGCGGGGAGCCTAGGGGCGAGAGGGGCCCCATGGAGCTCGGGCAGACTAGAAGTACCCTCGTCTGCCCGCTGGAGGGCGCCCTTCCCGGAGCGGAGGGGACCCCCCAAGCGACCAAGTGCAAGCCGAGTTTGGAGCTCGAAACCCGGCCACACTTGGTAGTTGGTCCCGGTGAGGAACATGCCCATGGAAGTAAGAGCTCAGCGGGAGCAGCCACTCAGGCTACCCGGCAATGTGTCACTGTCCCCCGGCCAAGACTTGGCGGCAAGTCCCGGGGAGGAATAGTGCCCATGGAAGTAGCTCAGCGGGAGCAGCTGCTGAGGCTACCCGGGAATGTGTCACTGTCCCCCGGCCAGACTTGGCGGCAGGTCCCGGGGAGGAATAGTGCTCATGGAAGTAGCTCAGCGGGAGCAGCTGCTGAGGCTACCCGGGAATGTGTCACTGTCCCTGGGCAACACTTGGTCGTTGGTTCCTGATGAGGAACATGCCCATGGAAGTAAGAGTTCAGCGGGAGAAGCCGCTCAAGCTACCCGGGAATGTGTCACTGTCCCCCGGCCAGACTTGGCGGCAGGTCCCGGGGAGGAACAGTGCCCATGGAAGTCGGAGCTCCAACCTCCAAGTTGACCTCAGCGGGAGCACTTGCTGAGGCTACCCGGGCATGGGCGACTGTTCCCCGGCCACACTTGGTCGGAGGTCCCGGTGTGGAACATGCCCATGGAAGTTGAAGGGAAGAGAACCGCGAAAGGGAGTTTGGAGGCTGAGCCGCGGCCGAGGAGGTCTCACCGATCCCGGCGTGATTCCAGCCAGGCCCGGTACCCTATACCGAACTCGGCAGGGTGGCTGTATCCGGGACCCTGGAACCCTGGGCGGGGAGCCTAGGGGCGAGAGGGGCCCCATGGAGCTCGGGCAGACTAGAAGTACCCTCGTCTGCCCGCTGGAGGGCGCCCTTCCCGGAGCGGAGGGGACCCCCAAGCGACCAAGTGCAAGCCGAGTTTGGAGCTCGAAACCCGGCCACACTTGGTAGTATGTCCCGGTGAGGAACATGCCCATGGAAGTAAGAGCTCAGCGGGAGCAGCCACTCAGGCTACCCGGGAATGTGTCACTGTCCCCCGGCCAAGACTTGGCGGCAAGTCCCGGGGAGGAATAGTGCCCATGGAAGTAGCTCAGCGGGAGCAGCCGCTCAGGCTACCCGGGAATGTGTCACTGTCCCCCGGCCAGACTTGGCGGCAGGTCCCGGGGAGGAATAGTGCTCATGGAAGTAGCTCAGCGGGAGCAGCTGCTGAGGCTACCCGGGAATGTGTCACTGTCCATGGGCCACACTTGGTCGTTGGTTCCTGATGAGGAACATGCCCATGGAAGTAAGAGTTCAGCGGGAGCAGCCGCTCAGGGCTACCCGGGAATGTGTCACTGTCCCCCGGCCAGACTTGGCGGCAGGTCCCGGGGAGGAATAGTGCCCATGGAAGTCGGAGCTCCAGCCTCCAAGTTGACCTCAGCGGGAGCAGCCGCTGAGGCTACCCGGGCATGGGTGACTGTTCCCCGGCCACACTTGGTCGGAGGTCCCGGTGTGGAACATGCCCATGGAAGTTGAAGGGAAGAGAACCGCGAAAGGGAGTTTGGAGGCTGAGCCGCGGCCGAGGAGGTCTCACCGATCCCGGCGTGATTCCAGCCAGGCCCGGTACCCTATACCGAACTCGACAGGGTGGCTGTATCCGGGACCCTGGAACCCTGGGCGGGGAGCCTAGGGGCGAGAGGGGCCCCATGGAGCTCGGGCAGACTAGAAGTACCCTCGTCTGCCCGCTGGAGGGCGCCCTTCCCGGAGCGGAGGGGACCCCCCAAGCGACCAAGTGCAAGCCGAGTTTGGAGCTCGAAACCCGGCCACACTTGGTAGTTGGTCCCGGTGAGGAACATGCCCATGGAAGTAAGAGCTCAGCGGGAGCAGCCACTCAGGCTACCCGGCAATGTGTCACTGTCCCCCGGCCAAGACTTGGCGGCAAGTCCCGGGGAGGAATAGTGCCCATGGAAGTAGCTCAGCGGGAGCAGCCACTCAGGCTACACGGGAATGTGTCACTGTCCCTCGGCCACACTTGGTCGTAGGTCCCGGTGAGGAACATGCCCATGGAAGTCGGAGCTCCAACCTCCAACCGGGTGAAGCCTCCGAGAGCTAGCCGGGAATAGGGCGCCAATCCCGGCTACCGCCCTCCAGGCTTGCCCCGGTCGAAAGACCTACGTCCTCGCACCAGCACAAGCGCAAAAATTTTCTAAGTGTGGGAGAACCGAGGACCCGCCCGGTGGCACTCTGCCTCTCGCTGCCGCCCTCCTGGAAGCGTCCTCGGTCACTGTGTGTGCGGCAGATATCAGAGCTCCGGAAAGGTGAAAAAGAACCGGTAAGAGGGCGAATCCGGCAGCTCCCTGCCGGGCGAGGACCACCGCGAGCGGCGGGGACGTCAGACGGGAGACGCGCGGCGGACCTTCCGTCGGAGTGCCTGGGATTTTGACCTCGGAGAAGTTCGAAAAAATTATGCGGTCGGAGCTGTCTGCCTTGGCCGGGGAAGGCTCACCGCCGGCGGCTGCCAACCCCTGGCTTGCCCGCTGGATGCCCTTTCGGAGGCTGCTGAAAAAGAACTGTCAGGCGGGCACCTCTCGGAAGAACCGCAGACCAAAACGACCGGTAAAAATTTTGGGCGATCCGACACGTAGTGCACCTTCGGCGGCAGAGAAAAGCAGCAAAAATACCGGTCAGAGAAGGGGAGTTTTGGTCGACTCTGCCAGGTTTTTGCACTAAGTCAGATCCGTAATGCCAGCGGGACTGAGTCGCTTTTGCGTGCCGTGGTCCTGGAGGCCTGCTCGGACAGAGCGGTCCTGCGGGTCCCGCGGGAAGGGGCATTTCATGTTCCTCTGCGGGAGGTGATCCATTTTCTGCGGGAAATGGCGAGCCCCTTCGGCTACAAGAGTGTGTAGGTCCCGCTCAACAGTCTACGTCCTTAACCATCGGGGACTTTGTAGATTTTGCCCAAAATCGCTCTCCGCAGAACAGAGCGTGAGGTCTCCGCGGCGGAGGCCGGAAAAGGTGCGAGGTGAGCGGCATGGTATGACTGGGCTCGTGCCGCTCACTGCTACCCGGAGCGTGGCGCCCTCCGGGTAAAAGGCTAGCCGGGGCGAGTAGGTGGGATGACGGGCGCATAAGCAACGCCGTCCCCGCCGTACAAGGTGCCGGTGGCCTGGCGAACCACCGGCGTAAGGCTAGCCAAGGGCGTACCGCGGGGCAGAGGGCGCATAAGCCACGCTCTCTCTCCATCCCACCAGCACAAGCGAAAAATTTTCAAAGTGTGGGAGAACCGGCTTCCCGACCGGTTGCACTCTGCCTCTCGCTGCCGCCGTCCTGGAAGCGTCCTCGGTCACTCGGAGTACGGCAGATTTAAGAGCTCCGGAATGGTGAAAAAGAACCGGAGAGAGGGCGACTCCGGCTTCTCTCTGCCGGGCGAGGACCACCGCAGGCGGCGGGGACGTCTGACAGGAGACGGCGCTGCGGGCAGGCTTTAAAAGTGCATGGGGTTTTGGCCTCGGAGAAAGTCGAAAAAATTATGCGGTCGGAGCTGTCTGCCCCGGCCGGGGAAGGCTCACCTCCGGCGGCTGCCAACCCCTGGCTTGCCCGCTGGATGGCCTTTCGGAGGCTGCTGAAAAAGAACTGTCAGGCGGGCACCTCTCGGAAGAACCGCAGACCAAAACGACCGGTAAAAATTTTGGGCGATCCGACCCGTAGTGCACCTTCGGCGGCAGAGAAAAGCAACAAAAATACCGGTCAGAGAAGGGGAGTTTTGGTCGACTCTGCCAGGTTTTTGCACTAAGTCAGATCCGTAATGCCAGCGGGACTGAGTCGCTCTTGCGTGCCGTGGTCCTGGAAGCCTGCTCGGACAGAGTGGTCCTTCGGGTCCCGCGGGAAGGGGCATTTCATGTTCCTCTGCGGGAGGTGATCCATTTTCTGCGGGAAATGGCGAGCCCCTTCGGCTACAAGAGTGTGTAGGTCCCGCTCAACAGTCTACGTCCTTAACCATCGGGGACTTTGTAGATTTTGCCCAAAATCGCTCTCCGCAGAACAGAGCGGGAGGTCTCCGCGGCGGAGGCCGGAAAAGGTGCGAGGTGAGCGGCATGGTATGACTGGGCTCGTGCCGCTCACTGCTACCCGGAGCGTGGCGCCCTCCGGGTAAAAGGCTAGCCGGGGCGAGTAGGTGGATTGACGGGCGCATAAGCAACGCCGTCCCCGCCGTACAAGGTGCCGGTGGCCTGGCGAACCACCGGCGTAAGGCTAGCCAAGGGCGTACCGCGGGGCAGAGGGCGCATAAGCCACGCCGTCCCCGCTGTACAAGGTGCCGGTGGCCTGGCGAACCACCGGCGTAAGGCTAGCCAAGGGCGTACCGCGGGGCAGAGGGCGCATAAGCCACGCTCTCTCTCCATCCCACCAGAACAAGCGAAAAAATTTCAAAGTGTGGGAGAACCGGCTTCCCGACCGGTGGCACTCTGCCTCTCGCTGCCGCCCTCCTGGAAGCGTCCTCGGTCACTCGGTGTCCGGCAGATTTCAGAGCTCCGGAATGGTGAAAAAGAACCGGTGAGAGGGCGAATCCGGCTTCTCTCTGCCGGGCGAGGACCACCGCAGGCGGCAAGGGACGTCTGCCAGGAGACGGCGCTGCGGGCAGGCTTTAAAAGTGCATGGGGTTTTGGCCTCGGCGAAAGTCGAAAAAATTTTGCGGTCGGAGCTGTCTGCCCCGGCCGGGGAAGGCTCACCGCCGGCGGCTGCCAACCCCTGGCTTGCCCGCTGGATGCCCTTTCGGAGGCTGCTGAAAAAGAACTGTCAGGCGGGCACCTCTCGGAAGAACCGCAGACCAAAACGACCGGTAAAAATTTTGGGCGATCCGACCCTCAGTGCACCTTCGGCGGCAGAGAAAAGCAACAAAAACACCGGTCAAAGAAGGGAGGTTTTGGTCGACTCTGCCTGGTTTTTGCACAAAGTCAGATCCGTAATGCCAGCGGGACTGAGTCGCTTTTGCGTGCCGTGGTCCTGGAGGCCTGCTCGGACAGAGCGGTCCTTCGGGTCCCGCGGGAAGGGGCATTTCATGTTCCTCTGCGGGAGGTGGTCCATTTTCTGCGGGAAATGGCGAGCCCCATCGGCTACAAGAGTGTGTAGGTCCCGCTCAACAGTCTACGTCCTTAACCATCGGGGACTTTGTAGATTTTGGCAGAAATCGCCCCCCGCAGGTCCTAGCGGGAGGTCTCCGCGGCGGAGGCCGGAGAGGGCGCGAGGTGAGCGGCATGGTATGACTGGGTTCGTGCCGCTCACTGGTACCCGGAGCGTGGCGCCCTCCGGGTAAAAGGCTAGCCGGGGCGAGTAGGTGGGTTGACGGGCGCATAAGCCACGCCGTCCCCGCCGTACAAGGTGCCGGTGGCCTGGCGAACCACCGGCGTAAGGCCAGCCAGGGCGGACCGCGGGGCAGAGGGCGCATAAGCCACGCTCTCTCTCCATCCCACCAGAACAAGCGAAAAATTTTCAAAGTGTGGGAGAACCGGCGACCCGACCGGTGGCACTCTGCCTCTCGCTGCCGCCCTCCTGGAAGCGTCCTCGGTCACTCGGTGTCCGGCAGATTTCAGAGCTCCGGAATGGTGAAAAAGAACCGGAGAGGGGGCGACTCCGGCTTCTCTCTGCCGGGCGAGGACCACCGCAGGCGGCAAGGGACGTCTGACAGGAGACGGCGCTGCGGGCAGGCTTTAAAAGTGCATGGGGTTTTGGCCTCGGCGAAAGTCGAAAAAATTTTGCGGTCGGAGCCGTCTGCCCCGGCCGGGGAAGGCTCACCGCCGGCGGCTGCCAACCCCTGGCTTGCCCGCTGGATGGCCTTTCGGAGGCTGCTGAAAAAGAACTGTCAGGCGGGCACCTCTCGGAAGAACCGCAGACCAAAACGACCGGTAAAAATTTTGGGCGATCCGACCCTCAGTGCACCTTCGGCGGCAGAGAAAAGCATCAAAAATACCGGTCAAAGAAGCGAGGTTTTGGTCGACTCTGCCAGGTTTTTGCACAAAGTGTTGGCATCGTGCGGCGTCGCGCTTTGCCGTACCGTATCCCCAATGGAGCGGCGCCCGGCGGGGTAGGCTAGCCATGTGAGGTCGAGGGCGGGAGGACGGGACGTAAGCCAGGCCGTTCTCCACAAGAAATTCCGGACGCGGAGACCCCTTCTCCGCCCTACGGTCCCCAATGGGGTGGCGCCCGGCGGGTGAGGCTAGCCATGGGAGGACGGGACGTAAGCCAGGCCGTTCTCCACAAGAAATTCCGTACGCGGAGACCCTTCTCCGCCCTACGGTCCCCAATGGGGTGGCGCCCGGCGGGTGAGGCTAGCCATGTGAGGTCGAGGGCGGGAGGACGGGACGTAAGCCAGGCCGTTCTCCACAAGTAAATTCCGGACGCGGAGACCCCTTCTCCGCCCTACGGTCCCCAATGGGGTGGCGCCCGGCGGGTGAGGCTAGCCGTGTGAGGTCGAGGGCGGGAGGACGGGACGTAAGCCAGGCCGTTCTCCACAAGTAAATTCCGGACGCGGAGACCCCTTCTCCGCCCTACGGTCCCCAATGGGGTGGCGCCCGGCGGGTGAGGCTAGCCATGTGAGGTCGAGGGCGGGAGGACGGGACGTAAGCCAGGCCGTTCTCCACAAGTAAATTCCGGACGCGGAGACCCCTTCTCCGCCCTACGGTCCCCAATGGGGTGGCGCCCGGCGGGTGAGGCTAGCCGTGTGAGGTCGAGGGCGGGAGGACGGGACGTAAGCCAGGCCGTTCTCCACAAGTAAATTCCGGACGCGGAGACCCCTTCTCCGCCCTACGGTCCCCAATGGGGTGGCGCCCGGCGGGTGAGGCTAGCCATGTGAGGTCGAGGGCGGGAGGACGGGACGTAAGCCAGGCCGTTCTCCACAAGTAAATTCCGGACGCGGAGACCCCTTCTCCGCCCTACGGTCCCCAATGGGGTGGCTCCCGGCGGGTGAGGCTAGCCATGTGAGGTCGAGGGCGGGAGGACGGGACGCAAGCCAGGCCGTTCTCCACAAACTCCCAGCGGTAGAGTCTCGGCTCTCCGCTCTTTTGATCGATCTGACACAGCGCGATCCGGCGGGGCAGGGCACTTTGCTCGGTCAGGGGTATTGGCCCCGGCCGGTTTATGGTAAAGCGTTCCTTAGCCTCAGTCTTGGTCGCGCATCAATCCCCCGCTCCCCGTGAGCGGCTGTCGTCCTCTGCCTAAGGTTGTGTAGCGCGGTGCCAGTGTGGTCCTCGCACGGCCCCGCTCCTGCCACAGCGGTAGGACTCTCTGCTTCGGCTGAGGTTTGCTACGAAGCGTATGGAACGGGCGTACTCCACCGTACCGTGGGTGGGGGGCGGCGGCGGCGGCGGCAGCGTCCAGCGCGGAGCTCCGGCTCCCGCGGCAGCGCCTCGCCTAGTGTCCCTCGGGCAAGTCCAATCGCCCCCCGCCCGGTCGGAGAGCGCAGACACACCTCTGTGTCCACGGTTTATTTCCGCAGCACGAAAAGGGACGGCTCCCGCCTGCTCCTCGCGGCGGCGACGAGGCTTAGACCCACCGTGGCGTATCCGCGGTAGGTATGCTCGTCGGTCGGAGGAGCGGTTGCGGTCGAGTGGTCCCCAGTGTACCCTGTTAGCGCTGCCCGCCTACGCCTGAAGAGCTGCGGACCGAGAAAAAGGTTCGCTCCGCTGCTGACGGCGAAGCGCGCGGCACGCCGCGGAAGAGGAGAGGGAGCGGTCGCCCCCGGGGCGGCTCCCCTCCGAGTCCGGCAGAAGCAGAGATTGTAGCGGAGGGGGGGTTTCTAAATTCCCCGGGCGTGTTATCCCCAGCGGTAGCCTTTGAACTCTTCAACCGCAAGCACGATCGCACGTTCACAGCACCCGTCACTAGGAGCCGGGCCAGAGGCGGGCGGCAGACGAAACCGACATGAGCGCTTAAGGGTATTGCACCCCCGGCGCCCAGACCCTGGAAATTGAGTCTGCCCCCAAAGCCCACCCGCGTCCTCCTTGGCGCTCCCGGAGTACATGGTCGTAGATGGGCCATCGGTCGCTAATGCCAAACTGCGTCCCAGGGGTGCGTCCCCTCTGACCAACGGCAGACCCATCCCTCTCGCCAATCCGCGGATCCCCGCCAGGTCCCGAACAGGGCTCGTCCTTTAGCGTTTCAAATGCGCCCTCCCCGCCATACGAGGGGTTGAGGACCGTAGCCTTCCCTTACGAGAGGCACCAGGGGTGCGCCTGCTCGAGGGCCCGGCCGTGGGCGTAACGCTTGGGCCGCCCGGGGGAGTCGGTAGACCATGGGAGACCAACACTCGCACACGAACGTTGCCCGTGCTTTTGTGGAAGAGAGCTTCTTGCGAGGTTGTCGCTGCGGTGGCGCCCGGACAAACCCTATCCCTAAAACTTCTGGGGAATTGGCGTCTAAGCCTGCACCCTGCTCGGTATCCCTGCACCCACGAAGGGGGCCGTGGAAGGCTTGGGGTCGCGCCGGCGAAACCGACCGGATGCCCGGGGTACTGAACCCCCGGGGTCCCACCCTGGAAATTGAGCCGTCCGACCCCGCCACGTCTTCCTAGTGCTCTCCTTGGCTCCCCCGCCTGTGGGCATCGTTAGGGGCTGCGGTCATCAGCGCCGGCTAAGCTTCGGCAACACGGCCGACCCACCCCTTCGGCGCCTGGGGGTGCCTGGTCCCAGTCCGGGCCGTTCCGTAGGGGCGGCTATCCCTTACATGAGGGACTCGGTGCGTCCGCTCGGGCTGCGGGGCTCCGGCTCCGACAGCCGGGGAGCTGGTTTTGACCGCGGGCCTCCACGGGAACCGGCAGGGGCCGGACTAGGCGTCAAGCCGAAAATAACCCCGGCACCCTCTGCTTCCAAAGCGAGGGGACCTTTGGCCGAGCGGGGGCACCGGAAGCCGAACCGACCCCAACCCCTCTTCTTACCCCAGGGCTGGGCTGACCAATCCCCTGATCGGGTCTAAAATGGAAGAAGGGGATTCGAGGGAAGGGGCTGGCGGAAGGCAGTTGCCCGACGGAGTAGGCGAAGGCCAGGCCGTTTCCGAGTCCCGAGCAGAGGAGGGCGAACTCGGCTCTTCATCGACCGACGGCGAGGCGAGGGCGGTGGCTGCCGCGGGGAAGACTCCATTGCTCGTCAGCGCGCTAGGAGCGGGGCCGACTGGCTGCTCGGGGTATGGCATCCCCGGGGGC
>NW_027284982.1:75000-100000 GCF_040894005.1 Engystomops pustulosus
GCGGCAGGTCCCGGGGAGGAACAAGCCCATGGAAGTAGGAGCTCCTACTTCCAAAGCGATGACGTCAGCGGGAGCAGCCGCTCGGCCGTATCCGGCGGCATGTCACTGTTCCCCGGCCAGACTTGGCGGCAAGTCCCGGGGGACGAACAAGCCCATGGAAGTAGGGGCTCAGCGGGAGCAGCCAGTTGGCCTATCCGGCCACATGTCACTGTCCCCCGGCCAGACTTGGCGGCAAGTCCCGGGGAGGAACAAGCCCATGGAAGTAGGAGCTCCTACTTCCAAAGCGATGACGTCAGCGGGAGAAGCCGCTCGGCCTATCCGGCCACATGTCACTGTCCCCCGTCCACACTTGGCTATAGGTCCCGGGGAGGAATAATGCCCATGGAAGTAGGAGCTCCTACTTCCTAAGGGGCAAGTCAGCGGGAGCAGCCACTTGGCCTATCCGGCCAAGTTTCACTGTTCCCCGGCCACACTTGGCTGTAGGTCCCGGAGAGGAATAATGCCCATGGAAGTAAGAGCTCCTACCTCCAAAGGGGCAAGTCAGCGGGAGAAGCCACTTGGCCTATCCGGCCACATGTCACTGTCCCCCGGCCAAGCTTGGCTGTAGGTCCCGGGGAGGAATAATGCCCATGGAAGTAGGAGCTCCTACTTCCAAAGGGGCAAGTCAGCGGAAGAAGCCACTAGTTCTATCCGGCCAAGAGTCACTGTTCCCCGGCCTTACTTGGCAGTAGGTCCCGGGGAGGAATAATGCCCATGGAAGTAGGAGCTCCTACTTCCAAAGGGGCAAGTCAGCGGGAGAAGCCACTTGGCCTACCCGGCCAAGAGTCACTGTTCCCCGGCCACTCTTGGCAGTAGGTCCCGGGGAGGAATAATGCCCATGGAAGTAGGAGCTCCTACTTCCAAAGGGGCAAGTCAGCGGGAGAAGCCACTAGTTCTATCCGGCCAAGAGTCACTGTTCCCCGGCTACACTTGGCAGTAGGTCCCGGGGAGGAATAATGCCCATGGAAGTAGGAGCTACTACCTCCAAAGGGTGAAGACACTTGGCTCTAAGTCCCCGAGAGGTATACTGCCCATGGGAGTAAGAGCTCCTACTTCCAAAGGGGCAAGTCAGCGGGAGAAGCCACTTGGCCTACCCGGCCAAGAGTCACTGTTCCCCGGCCACACTTGGCAGTAGGTCCCGGGGAGGAATAATGCCCATGGAAGTAAGAGCTCCTACTTCCATAGGGGCAAGTCAGCGGGAGCAGCCACTTGGCCTATCCGGCCAAGTGTCACTGTTCCCCGGCCACACTTGGCTGTAGGTCCCGGAGAGGAATAATGCCCATGGAAGTAAGAGCTCCTACCTCCAAAGGGTGAAGACACTTGGCTCTAAGTCCCCGAGAGGTATACTGCCCATGGAAGTGAGAGCTCCTACTTCCAAAGGGGCAAGTCAGCGGGAGAAGCCACTTGGCCTATCCGGCCAAGAGTCACTGTTCCCCGGCCACACTTGGCAGTAGGTCCCGGGGAGGAATAATGCCCATGGAAGTAAGAGCTCCTACTTCCATAGGGGCAAGTCAGCGGGAGAAGCCACTTGGCCTATCCGGCCAAGAGTCACTGTTCCCCGGCCACACTTGGCAGTAGGTCCCGGGGAGGAATAATGCCCATGGAAGTAGGAGCTCCAACTTCCAAAGGGGCAAGTCAGCGGGAGAAGCCACTTGGCCTATCCGGCCACATGTCACTGTCCCCCGGCCACTCTTGGCTGTAGGTCCCGGGGAGGAATAATGCCCATGGAAGTAGGAGCTCCTACTTCCAAAGGGGCAAGTCAGCGGGAGAAGCCACTTGGACTATCCGGCCAAGAGTCACTGTTCCCCGGCCACACTTGGCAGTATGTCCCGGGGAGGAATAATGCCCATGGAAGTGGGAGCTCCTACTTCCAAAGGGGCAAGTCGGCGGGAGAAGCCACTTGGCCTATCCGGCCAAGAGTCACTGTTCCCCGGCCACACTTGGCAGTAGGTCCCGGGGAGGAATAATGCCCATGGAAGTAGGAGCTCCTACTTCCAAAGGGGCAAGTCAGCGGGAGAAGCCACTTGGCCTATCCGGCCAAGAGTCACTGTTCCCCGGCCACTCTTGGCAGTAGGTCCCGGGGAGGAATAATGCCCATGGAAGTAGGAGCTCCTACTTCCAAAGGGGCAAGTCAGCGGGAGAAGCCACTAGTTCTATCCGGCCAAGAGTCACTGTTCCCCGGCTACACTTGGCAGTAGGTCCCGGGGAGGAATAATGCCCATGGAAGTAGGAGCTCCTACTTCCAAAGGGGCAAGTCAGCGGGAGAAGCCACTTGGCCTATCCGGCCAAGAGTCACTGTTCCCCGGCCACACTTGGCAGTAGGTCCCGGGGAGGAATAATGCCCATGGAATTAGGAGCTCCTACTTCCAAAGGGGCAAGTCAGCGGGAGAAGCCACTTGGCCTACCCGGCCAAGAGTCACTGTTCCCCGGCCACACTTGGCAGTAGGTCCCGGGGAGGAATAATGCCCATGGAAGTAGGAGCTCCTACCTCCAAAGGGGCAAGTCAGCGGGAGAAGCCACTTGGCCTATCCGGCCAAGAGTCACTGTTCCCCGGCCACACTTGGCAGTAGGTCCCGGGGAGGAATAATGCCCATGGAAGTAAGAGCTCCTACTTCCAAAGGGGCAAGTCAGCGGGAGAAGCCACTTGGCCTATCCGGCCACATGTCACTGTCCCCCGGCCAAGCTTGGCTGTAGGTCCCGGGGAGGAATAATGCCCATGGAAGTAGGAGCTCCTACTTCCAAAGGGGCAAGTCAGCGGGAGAAGCCACTAGTTCTATCCGGCCAAGAGTCACTGTTCCCCGGCAACACTTGGCAGTAGGTCCCGGGGAGGAATAATGCCCATGGAAGTAGGAGCTACCACCTCCAAAGGGTGAAGACACTTGGCTCTAAGTCCCCGAGAGGTATACTGCCCATGGGAGTAAGAGCTCCTACTTCCAAAGGGGCAAGTCAGCGGGAGAAGCCACTTGGCCTATCCGGCCAAGAGTCACTGTTCCCCGGCCACACTTGGCAGTAGGTCCCGGGGAGGAATAATGCCCATGGAAGTAGGAGCTCCTACTTCCAAAGGGGCAAGTCAGCGGGAGAAGCCACTTGGGCTATCCGGCCACATGTCACTGTCCCCCGGCCACACTTGGCAGTAGGTCCCGGGGAGGAATAATGCCCATGGAAGTAAGAGCTCCTACTTCCAAAGGGGCAAGTCAGCGGGAGAAGCCACTTGGCCTAACCGGCCACATGTCACTGTCCCCCGGCCACACTTGGCAGTAGGTCCCGGGGAGGAATAATGCCCATGGAAGTAAGAGCTCCTACTTCCAAAGGGGCAAGTCAGCGGGAGCAGCCACTTGGCCTATCCGGCCAAGAGTCACTGTTCCCCGGCCACACTTGGCAGTAGGTCCCGGGGAGGAATAATGCCCATGGAAGTAGGAGCTCCTACTTCCAAAGGGGCAAGTCAGCGGGAGCAGCCACTTGGCCTATCCGTCCAAGAGTCACTGTTCCCCGGCCACACTTGGCTGTAGGTCCCGGGGAGGAATAATGCCCATGGAAGTAGGAGCTCCTACTTCCAAAGGGGCAAGTCAGCGGGAGAAGCCACTAGTTCTATCCGGCCAAGAGTCACTGTCCCCCGGCCACACTTGGCAGTAGGTCCCGGGGAGGAATAATGCCCATGGAAGTAGGAGCTACCACCTCCAAAGGGTGAAGACACTTGGCTCTAAGTCCCCGAGAGGTATACTGCCCATGGGAGTAAGAGCTCCTACTTCCAAAGGGGCAAGTCAGCGGGAGAAGCCACTTGGCCTATCCGGCCAAGAGTCACTGTTCCCCGGCCACACTTGGCAGTAGGTCCCGGGGAGGAATAATGCCCATGGAAGTAGGAGCTCCTACTTCCAAAGGGGCAAGTCAGCGGGAGAAGCCACTTGGGCTATCCGGCCACATGTCACTGTCCCCCGGCCACACTTGGCAGTAGGTCCCGGGGAGGAATAATGCCCATGGAAGTAAGAGCTCCTACTTCCAAAGGGGCAAGTCAGCGGGAGAAGCCACTTGGCCTAACCGGCCACATGTCACTGTCCCCCGGCCACACTTGGCAGTAGGTCCCGGGGAGGAATAATGCCCATGGAAGTAAGAGCTCCTACTTCCAAAGGGGCAAGTCAGCGGGAGCAGCCACTTGGCCTATCCGGCCAAGAGTCACTGTTCCCCGGCCACACTTGGCAGTAGGTCCCGGGGAGGAATAATGCCCATGGAAGTAGGAGCTCCTACTTCCAAAGGGGCAAGTCAGCGGGAGCAGCCACTTGGCCTATCCGTCCAAGAGTCACTGTTCCCCGGCCACACTTGGCTGTAGGTCCCGGGGAGGAATAATGCCCATGGAAGTAAGAGCTCCTACTTCCAAAGGGGCAAGTCAGCGGGAGAAGCCACTTGGCCTATCCGGCCACATGTCACTGTCCCCCGGCCACACTTGGCAGTAGGTCCCGGGGAGGAATAATGCCCATGGAAGTAGGAGCTACTACCTCCAAAGAGTGAAGACACTTGGCTCTAAGTCCCCGAGAGGTATAGTGCCCATGGAAGTAAGAGCTCCTACTTCCAAAGGGGCAAGTCAGCGGGAGAAGCCACTTGGCCTATCCGGCCAAGAGTCACTGTTCCCCGGCCACACTTGGCAGTAGGTCCCGGAGAGGAATAATGCCCATGGAAGTAGGAGCTCCTACTTCCAAAGGGGCAAGTCAGCGGGAGAAGCCACTTGGCATATCCGGCCAAGAGTCACTGTTCCCCGGCCACACTTGGCAGTAGGTCCCGGGGAGGAATAATGCCCATGGAAGTAGGAGCTCCTACTTCCAAAGGGGCAAGTCAGCGGGAGAAGCCACTTGGCCTATCCGGCCACATGTCACTGTCCCCCGGCCACTCTTGGCAGTAGGTCCCGGGGAGGAATAATGCCCATGGAAGTAGGAGCTCCTACTTCCAAAGGGGCTAATCAGCGGGAGAAGCCACTTGGCCTACCCAGGCAAGAGTCACTGTTCCCCGGCCACACTTGGCAGTAGGTCCCGGGGAGGAATAATGCCCATGGAAGTAGGAGCTCCTACTTCCAAAGGGTCAAGTCAGCGGGAGAAGCCACTTGGCCTATCCGGCCAAGAGTCACTGTTCCCCGGCCACACTTGGCAGTAGGTCCCGGGGAGGAATAATGCCCATGGAAGTAGGAGCTCCTACTTCCAAAGGGGCAAGTCAGCGGGAGAAGCCACTTGGCATATCCGGCCAAGAGTCACTGTTCCCCGGCCACACTTGGCAGTAGGTCCCGGGGAGGAATAATGCCCATGGAAGTAGGAGCTCCTACTTCCAAAGGGGCAAGTCAGCGGGAGAAGCCACTTGGCCTATCCGGCCACATGTCACTGTCCCCCGGCCACTCTTGGCAGTAGGTCCCGGGGAGGAATAATGCCCATGGAAGTAGGAGCTCCTACTTCCAAAGGGGCAAGTCAGCGGGAGAAGCCACTTGGCCTACCCAGGCAAGAGTCACTGTTCCCCGGCCACACTTGGCAGTAGGTCCCGGGGAGGAATAATGCCCATGGAAGTAGGAGCTCCTACTTCCAAAGGGTCAAGTCAGCGGGAGAAGCCACTTGGCCTATCCGGCCAAGAGTCACTGTTCCCCGGCCACACTTGGCAGTAGGTCCCGGGGAGGAATAATGCCCATGGAAGTAGGAGCTCCTACTTCCAAAGGGGCAAGTCAGCGGGAGAAGCCACTTGGCCTATCCGAACAAGAGTCACTGTTCCCCGGCCACACTTGGCAGGAGGTCCCGGGGAGGAATAATGCCCATGGAAGTAGGAGCTACTACCTCCAAAGGGTGAAGACACTTGGCTCTAAGTCCCCGAGAGGTATAGTGCCCATGGAAGTAGGAGCTCCTACTTCCAAAGGGGCAAGTCAGCGGGAGAAGCAACTTGGCCTATCCGGCCAAGAGTCACTGTTCCCCGGCCACACTTGGCAGGAGGTCCCGGGGAGGAATAATGCCCATGGAAGTAGGAGCTCCTACTTCCAAAGGGTCAAGTCAGCGGGAGAAGCCACTTGGCCTATCCGGCCAAGAGTCACTGTTCCCCGGCCACACTTGGCAGTAGGTCCCGGGGAGGAATAATGCCCATGGAAGTAGGAGCTCCTACTTCCAAAGGGGAAAGTAAGCGGGAGAAGCCACTTGGCCTATCCGGCCAAGAGTCACTGTTCCCCGGCCACACTTGGCAGTAGGTCCCGGGGAGGAATAATGCCCATGGAAGTAGGAGCTCCTACTTCCAAAGGGGCAAGTCAGCGGGAGAAGCCACTTGGCCTATCCGGCCAAGAGTCACTGTTCCCCGGCCACACTTGGCAGGAGGTCCCGGGGAGGAATAATGCCCATGGAAGTAGGAGCTCCTACTTCCAAAGGGGCAAGTCAGCGGGAGAAGCCACTTGGGCTATCCGGCCACATGTCACTGTCCCCCGGCAACACTTGGCAGTAGGTCCCGGGGAGGAATAATGCCCATGGAAGTAAGAGCTCCTACTTCCAAAGGGGCAAGTCAGCGGGAGAAGCCACTTGGCCTATCCGGCCACATGTCACTGTTCCCCGGCCACACTTGGCAGTAGGTCCCGGGGAGGAATAATGACCATGGAAGTAAGAGCTCCTACTTCCAAAGGGGCAAGTCAGCGGGAGAAGCCACTTGGCCTATCCGGCCAAGAGTCACTGTTCCCCGGCCACACTTGGCAGTAGGTCCCGGGGAGGAATAATGCCCATGGAAGTAAGAGCTCCTACTTCCATAGGGGCAAGTCAGCGGGAGAAGCCACTTGGCCTATCCGGCCAAGAGTCACTGTTCCCCGGCTACACTTGGCAGTAGGTCCCGGGGAGGAATAATGACCATGGAAGTAAGAGCTCCTACTTCCAAAGGGGCAAGTCAGCGGGAGAAGCCACTTGGCCTATCCGGCCAAGAGTCACTGTTCCCCGGCCACACTTGGCAGTAGGTCCCGGGGAGGAATAATGCCCATGGAAGTAAGAGCTCCTACTTCCAAAGGGGCAAGTCAGCGGGAGAAGCCACTTGGCCTATCCGGCCAAGAGTCACTGTTCCCCGGCCACACTTGGCAGTAGGTCCCGGGGAGGAATAATGCCCATGGAAGTAGGAGCTCCTACTTCCAAAGGGGCAAGTCAGCGGGAGAAGCCACTTGGCCTATCCGGCAAAGAGTCACTGTTCCCCGGCTACACTTGGCAGTAGGTCCCGGGGAGGAATAATGCCCATGGAAGTAGGAGCTCCTACTTCCAAAGGGGCAAGTCAGCGGGAGAAGCCACTTGGCCTATCCGAACAAGAGTCACTGTTCCCCGGCCACACTTGGCAGGAGGTCCCGGGGAGGAATAATGCCCATGGAAGTAGGAGCTACTACCTCCAAAGGGTGAAGACACTTGGCTCTAAGTCCCCGAGAGGTATAGTGCCCATGGAAGTAGGAGCTCCTACTTCCAAAGGGGCAAGTCAGCGGGAGAAGCAACTTGGCCTATCCGGCCAAGAGTCACTGTTCCCCGGCCACACTTGGCAGGAGGTCCCGGGGAGGAATAATGCCCATGGAAGTAGGAGCTCCTACTTCCAAAGGGTCAAGTCAGCGGGAGAAGCCACTTGGCCTATCCGGCCAAGAGTCACTGTTCCCCGGCCACACTTGGCAGTAGGTCCCGGGGAGGAATAATGCCCATGGAAGTAGGAGCTCCTACTTCCAAAGGGGAAAGTAAGCGGGAGAAGCCACTTGGCCTATCCGGCCAAGAGTCACTGTTCCCCGGCCACACTTGGCAGTAGGTCCCGGGGAGGAATAATGCCCATGGAAGTAGGAGCTCCTACTTCCAAAGGGGCAAGTCAGCGGGAGAAGCCACTTGGCCTATCCGGCCAAGAGTCACTGTTCCCCGGCTACACTTGGCAGTAGGTCCCGGGGAGGAATAATGACCATGGAAGTAAGAGCTCCTACTTCCAAAGGGGCAAGTCAGCGGGAGAAGCCACTTGGCCTATCCGGCCAAGAGTCACTGTTCCCCGGCCACACTTGGCAGTAGGTCCCGGGGAGGAATAATGCCCATGGAAGTAAGAGCTCCTACTTCCAAAGGGGCAAGTCAGCGGGAGAAGCCACTTGGCCTATCCGGCCAAGAGTCACTGTTCCCCGGCCACACTTGGCAGTAGGTCCCGGGGAGGAATAATGCCCATGGAAGTAGGAGCTCCTACTTCCAAAGGGGCAAGTCAGCGGGAGAAGCCACTTGGCCTATCCGGCAAAGAGTCACTGTTCCCCGGCTACACTTGGCAGTAGGTCCCGGGGAGGAATAATGACCATGGAAGTAAGAGCTCCTACTTCCAAAGGGGCAAGTCAGCGGGAGAAGCCACTTGGCCTATCCGGCCAAGAGTCACTGTTCCCCGGCCACACTTGGCAGTAGGTCCCGGGGAGGAATAATGCCCATGGAAGTAAGAGCTCCTACTTCCAAAGGGGCAAGTCAGCGGGAGAAGCCACTTGGCCTATCCGGCCAAGAGTCACTGTTCCCCGGCCACACTTGGCAGTAGGTCCCGGGGAGGAATAATGCCCATGGAAGTAGGAGCTCCTACTTCCAAAGGGGCAAGTCAGCGGGAGAAGCCACTTGGCCTATCCGGCCAAGAGTCACTGTCCCCCGGCCACACTTGGCAGTAGGTCCCGGGGAGGAATAATGCCCATGGAAGTAGGAGCTCCTACTTCCAAAGGGGCAAGTCAGCGGGAGAAGCCACTTCGCCTACCCGGCCAAGTGTCACTGTCCCCCGGCCAGACTTGGCGGCAAGTCCCGGGGAGGAATAATGCCCATGGAAGTAGGAGCTCCTACTTCCAAAGGGGCAAGTCAGCGGGAGAAGCCACTTCGCTTACCCGGCCAAGTGTCACTGTCCCCCGGCCAGACTTGGCGGCAAGTCCCGGGGAGGAATAATGCCCATGGAAGTAGGAGCTCACTTGGCTCTAAGTCTTCGAGAGGTATAATGCCCATGGAAGTAAGAGCTCCTACTTCCAAAGGGGCAAGTCAGCGGGAGAAGCCACTTCGCCTACCCGGCCAAGTGTCACTGTCCCCCGGCCAGACTTGGCGGCAAGTCCCGGGGAGGAATAATGCCCATGGAAGTAGGAGCTCCTACTTCCAAAGGGGCAAGTCAGCGGGAGAAGCCACTTCGCCTACCCGGCCAAGTGTCACTGTCCCCCGGCCAGACTTGGCGGCAAGTCCCGGGGAGGAATAATGCCCATGGAAGTAGGAGCTCCTACTTCCAAAGGGGCAAGTCAGCGGGAGAAGCCACTTCGCCTACCCGGCCAAGTGTCACTGTCCCCCGGCCAGACTTGGCGGCAAGTCCCGGGGAGGAATAATGCCCATGGAAGTAGGAGCTCACTTGGCTCTAAGTCTTCGAGAGGTATAATGCCCATGGAAGTAAGAGCTCCTACTTCCAAAGGGGCAAGTCAGCGGGAGAAGCCACTTCGCCTACCCGGCCAAGTGTCACTGTCCCCCGGCCAGACTTGGCGGCAAGTCCCGGGGAGGAATAATGCCCCATGGAGCTCGGGCAGACTAGAAGTAACCTCGTCTGCCAGCTGGAGGGCGCCCTTCCCGGAGCGGAGGGGACCCCCTTGGCCACAAAGTGCAAGCCGAGTTTGGAGCTCGAAACCCGGCCACGCTTGGTCGTAGGTCCCGGTGAGGAACATGGCCATGGAAGTCGGAGCTCAAACCTCCAAATTGACCTCAGCGGGAGCACTTGCTGAGGCTGCCCGGGCATGGGTTACTGTTCCCCGGGCACACTTGGTCGTAGGTCCAAGTGTGGAACGTGTCCATGGAAGTTGAAGTGAAGAGAACCGCGAAAGGGAGTTTTTGCGCGAAGCCGCGGCCGAGGAGGGCTCACCGATCCCGGCGTGATTTCTGCCAGGCCCGGTACCCAAACCGAACTCCGCATGGTGGCTGGATCCGCGACCCTGGAACCCTGGGCCGGGAGCCTAGGGGCGAGAGGGGCCCCATGGAGCTCGGGCAGACTAGAAGTACCCTCGTCTGCCCGCTGGAGGGCGCCCTTCCCGGAGCGGAGGGGACCCCCCAAGCGACCAAGTGCAAGCCGAGTTTGGAGCTCGAAACCCGGCCACACTTGGTAGTATGTCCCGGTGAGGAACATGCCCATGGAAGTAAGAGCTCAGCGGGAGCAGCCACTCAGGCTACCCGGGAATGTGTCACTGTCCCCCGGCCAAGACTTGGCGGCAAGTCCCGGGGAGGAATAGTGCCCATGGAAGTAGCTCAGCGGGAGCAGCCGCTCAGGCTACCCGGGAATGTGTCACTGTCCCCCGGCCAGACTTGGCGGCAGGTCCCGGGGAGGAATAGTGCTCATGGAAGTAGCTCAGCGGGAGCAGCTGCTGAGGCTACCCGGGAATGTGTCACTGTCCCTGGGCCACACTTGGTCGTTGGTTCCTGATGAGGAACATGCCCATGGAAGTAAGAGTTCAGCGGGAGAAGCCGCTCAGGCTACCCGGGAATGTGTCACTGTCCCCCGGCCAGACTTGGCGGCAGGTCCCGGGGAGGAATAGTGCCCATGGAAGTCGGAGCTCCAACCTCCAAGTTGACCTCAGCGGGAGCAGCCGCTGAGGCTACCCGGGCATGGGTGACTGTTCCCCGGCCACACTTGGTCGGAGGTCCCGGTGTGGAACATGCCCATGGAAGTTGAAGGGAAGAGAACCGCGAAAGGGAGTTTGGAGGCTGAGCCGCGGCCGAGGAGGTCTCACCGATCCCGGCGTGATTCCAGCCAGGCCCGGTACCCTATACCGAACTCGACAGGGTGGCTGTATCCGGGACCCTGGAACCCTGGGCGGGGAGCCTAGGGGCGAGAGGGGCCCCATGGAGCTCGGGCAGACTAGAAGTACCCTCGTCTGCCCGCTGGAGGGCGCCCTTCCCGGAGCGGAGGGGACCCCCCAAGCGACCAAGTGCAAGCCGAGTTTGGAGCTCGAAACCCGGCCACACTTGGTAGTATGTCCCGGTGAGGAACATGCCCATGGAAGTAAGAGCTCAGCGGGAGCAGCCACTCAGGCTACCCGGGAATGTGTCACTGTCCCCCGGCCAAGACTTGGCGGCAAGTCCCGGGGAGGAATAGTGCCCATGGAAGTAGCTCAGCGGGAGCAGCTGCTGAGGCTACCCGGGAATGTGTCACTGTCCCCCGGCCAGACTTGGCGGCAGGTCCCGGGGAGGAATAGTGCTCATGGAAGTAGCTCAGCGGGAGCAGCTGCTGAGGCTACCCGGGAATGTGTCACTGTCCCTGGGCCACACTTGGTCGTTGGTTCCTGATGAGGAACATGCCCATGGAAGTAAGAGTTCAGCGGGAGAAGCCGCTCAAGCTACCCGGGAATGTGTCACTGTCCCCCGGCCAGACTTGGCGGCAGGTCCCGGGGAGGAACAGTGCCCATGGAAGTCGGAGCTCCAACCTCCAAGTTGACCTCAGCGGGAGCACTTGCTGAGGCTACCCGGGCATGGGCGACTGTTCCCCGGCCACACTTGGTCGGAGGTCCCGGTGTGGAACATGCCCATGGAAGTTGAAGGGAAGAGAACCGCGAAAGGGAGTTTGGAGGCTGAGCCGCGGCCGAGGAGGTCTCACCGATCCCGGCGTGATTCCAGCCAGGCCCGGTACCCTATACCGAACTCGACAGGGTGGCTGTATCCGGGACCCTGGAACCCTGGGCGGGGAGCCTAGGGGCGAGAGGGGCCCCATGGAGCTCGGGCAGACTAGAAGTACCCTCGTCTGCCCGCTGGAGGGCGCCCTTCCCGGAGCGGAGGGGACCCCCCAAGCGACCAAGTGCAAGCCGAGTTTGGAGCTCGAAACCCGGCCACACTTGGTAGTTGGTCCCGGTGAGGAACATGCCCATGGAAGTAAGAGCTCAGCGGGAGCAGCCACTCAGGCTACCCGGCAATGTGTCACTGTCCCCCGGCCAAGACTTGGCGGCAAGTCCCGGGGAGGAATAGTGCCCATGGAAGTAGCTCAGCGGGAGCAGCTGCTGAGGCTACCCGGGAATGTGTCACTGTCCCCCGGCCAGACTTGGCGGCAGGTCCCGGGGAGGAATAGTGCTCATGGAAGTAGCTCAGCGGGAGCAGCTGCTGAAGATACCCGGGAATGTGTCACTGTCCCTGGGCCACACTTGGTCGTTGGTTCCTGATGAGGAACATGCCCATGGAAGTAAGAGTTCAGCGGGAGAAGCCGCTCAGGCTACCCGGGAATGTGTCACTGTCCCCCGGCCAGACTTGGCGGCAGGTCCCGGGGAGGAATAGTGCCCATGGAAGTCGGAGCTCCAACCTCCAAGTTGACCTCAGCGGGAGCACTTGCTGAGGCTACCCGGGCATGGGCGACTGTTCCCCGGCCACACTTGGTCGGAGGTCCCGGTGTGGAACATGCCCATGGAAGTTGAAGGGAAGAGAACCGCGAAAGGGAGTTTGGAGGCTGAGCCGCGGCCGAGGAGGTCTCACCGATCCCGGCGTGATTCCAGCCAGGCCCGGTACCCTATACCGAACTCGGCAGGGTGGCTGTATCCGGGACCCTGGAACCCTGGGCGGGGAGCCTAGGGGCGAGAGGGGCCCCATGGAGCTCGGGCAGACTAGAAGTACCCTCGTCTGCCCGCTGGAGGGCGCCCTTCCCGGAGCGGAGGGGACCCCCAAGCGACCAAGTGCAAGCCGAGTTTGGAGCTCGAAACCCGGCCACACTTGGTAGTATGTCCCGGTGAGGAACATGCCCATGGAAGTAAGAGCTCAGCGGGAGCAGCCACTCAGGCTACCCGGCAATGTGTCACTGTCCCCCGGCCAAGACTTGGCGGCAAGTCCCGGGGAGGAATAGTGCCCATGGAAGTAGCTCAGCGGGAGCAGCCGCTCAGGCTACCCGGGAATGTGTCACTGTCCCCCGGCCAGACTTGGCGGCAGGTCCCGGGGAGGAATAGTGCTCATGGAAGTAGCTCAGCGGGAGCAGCTGCTGAAGATACACGGGAATGTGTCACTGTCCCTGGGCCACACTTGGTCGTTGGTTCCTGATGAGGAACATGCCCATGGAAGTAAGAGTTCAGCGGGAGAAGCCGCTCAGGCTACCCGGGAATGTGTCACTGTCCCCCGGCCAGACTTGGCGGCAGGTCCCGGGGAGGAATAGTGCCCATGGAAGTCGGAGCTCCAACCTCCAAGTTGACCTCAGCGGGAGCACTTGCTGAGGCTACCCGGGCATGGGCGACTGTTCCCCGGCCACACTTGGTCGGAGGTCCCGGTGTGGAACATGCCCATGGAAGTTGAAGGGAAGAGAACCGCGAAAGGGAGTTTGGAGGCTGAGCCGCGGCCGAGGAGGTCTCACCGATCCCGGCGTGATTCCAGCCAGGCCCGGTACCCTATACCGAACTCGGCAGGGTGGCTTTATCCGGGACCCTGGAACCCTGGGCGGGGAGCCTAGGGGCGAGAGGGGCCCCATGGAGCTCGGGCAGACTAGAAGTACCCTCGTCTGCCCGCTGGAGGGCGCCCTTCCCGGAGCGGAGGGGACCCCCCAAGCGACCAAGTGCAAGCCGAGTTTGGAGCTCGAAACCCGGCCACACTTGGTAGTATGTCCCGGTGAGGAACATGCCCATGGAAGTAAGAGCTCAGCGGGAGCAGCCACTCAGGCTACCCGGGAATGTGTCACTGTCCCCCGGCCAAGACTTGGCGGCAGGTCCCGGGGAGGAATAGTGCCCATGGAAGTAGCCCAGCGGGAGCAGCCGCTCAGGCTACCCGGGAATGTGTCACTGTCCCCCGGCCAGACTTGGCGGCAGGTCCCGGGGAGGAATAGTGCTCATGGAAGTAGCTCAGCGGGAGCAGCTGCTGAGGCTACCCGGGAATGTGTCACTGTCCCTGGGCCACACTTGGTCGTTGGTTCCTGATGAGGAACATGCCCATGGAAGTAAGAGTTCAGCGGGAGAAGCCGCTCATGCTACCCGGGAATGTGTCACTGTCCCCCGGCCAGACTTGGCGGCAGGTCCCGGGGAGGAATAGTGCCCATGGAAGTCGGAGCTCCAACCTCCAAGTTGACCTCAGCGGGAGCACTTGCTGAGGCTACCCGGGCATGGGTGACTGTTCCCCGGCCACACTTGGTCGGAGGTCCCGGTGTGGAACATGCCCATGGAAGTTGAAGGGAAGAGAACCGCGAAAGGGAGTTTGGAGGCTGAGCCGCGGCCGAGGAGGTCTCACCGATCCCGGCGTGATTCCAGCCAGGCCCGGTACCCTATACCGAACTCGGCAGGGTGGCTGTATCCGGGACCCTGGAACCCTGGGCGGGGAGCCTAGGGGCGAGAGGGGCCCCATGGAGCTCGGGCAGACTAGAAGTACCCTCGTCTGCCCGCTGGAGGGCGCCCTTCCCGGAGCGGAGGGGACCCCCAAGCGACCAAGTGCAAGCCGAGTTTGGAGCTCGAAACCCGGCCACACTTGGTAGTATGTCCCGGTGAGGAACATGCCCATGGAAGTAAGAGCTCAGCGGGAGCAGCCACTCAGGCTACACGGGAATGTGTCACTGTCCCCCGGCCAAGACTTGGCGGCAAGTCCCGGGGAGGAATAGTGCCCATGGAAGTAGCTCAGCGGGAGCAGCCGCTCAGGCTACCCGGGAATGTGTCACTGTCCCCCGGCCAGACTTGGCGGCAGGTCCCGGGGAGGAATAGTGCTCATGGAAGTAGCTCAGCGGGAGCAGCTGCTGAAGATACCCGGGAATGTGTCACTGTCCCTGGGCCACACTTGGTCGTTGGTTCCTGATGAGGAACATGCCCATGGAAGTAAGAGTTCAGCGGGAGAAGCCGCTCAGGCTACCCGGGAATGTGTCACTGTCCCCCGGCCAGACTTGGCGGCAGGTCCCGGGGAGGAATAGTGCCCATGGAAGTCGGAGCTCCAACCTCCAAGTTGACCTCAGCGGGAGCACTTGCTGAGGCTACCCGGGCATGGGCGACTGTTCCCCGGCCACACTTGGTCGGAGGTCCCGGTGTGGAACATGCCCATGGAAGTTGAAGGGAAGAGAACCGCGAAAGGGAGTTTGGAGGCTGAGCCGCGGCCGAGGAGGTCTCACCGATCCCGGCGTGATTCCAGCCAGGCCCGGTACCCTATACCGAACTCGGCAGGGTGGCTTTATCCGGGACCCTGGAACCCTGGGCGGGGAGCCTAGGGGCGAGAGGGGCCCCATGGAGCTCGGGCAGACTAGAAGTACCCTCGTCTGCCCGCTGGAGGGCGCCCTTCCCGGAGCGGAGGGGACCCCCCAAGCGACCAAGTGCAAGCCGAGTTTGGAGCTCGAAACCCGGCCACACTTGGTAGTTGGTCCCGGTGAGGAACATGCCCATGGAAGTAAGAGCTCAGCGGGAGCAGCCACTCAGGCTACCCGGGAATGTGTCACTGTCCCCCGGCCAAGACTTGGCGGCAAGTCCCGGGGAGGAATAGTGCCCATGGAAGTAGCTCAGCGGGAGCAGCCACTCAGGCTACCCGGGAATGTGTCACTGTCCCTCGGCCACACTTGGTCGTAGGTCCCGGTGAGGAACATGCCCATGGAAGTCGGAGCTCCAACCTCCAACCGGGTGAAGCCTCCGAGAGCTAGCCGGGAATAGGGCGCCAATCCCGGCTACCGCCCTCCAGGCTTGCCCCGGTCGAAAGACCTACGTCCTCGCACCAGCACAAGCGCAAAAATTTTCTAAGTGTGGGAGAACCGAGGACCCGCCCGGTGGCACTCTGCCTCTCGCTGCCGCCCTCCTGGAAGCGTCCTCGGTCACTGTGTGTGCGGCAGATATCAGAGCTCCGGAAAGGTGAAAAAGAACCGGTAAGAGGGCGAATCCGGCAGCTCCCTGCCGGGCGAGGACCACCGCGAGCGGCGGGGACGTCAGACGGGAGACGCGCGGCGGACCTTCCGTCGGAGTGCCTGGGATTTTGACCTCGGAGAAGTTCGAAAAAATTATGCGGTCGGAGCTGTCTGCCCCGGCCGGGGAAGGCTCACCGCCGGCGGCTGCCAACCCCTGGCTTGCCCGCTGGATGCCCTTTCGGAGGCTGCTGAAAAAGAACTGTCAGGCGGGCACCTCTCGGAAGAACCGCAGACCAAAACGACCGGTAAAAATTTTGGGCGATCCGACACGTAGTGCACCTTCGGCGGCAGAGAAAAGCAGCAAAAATACCGGTCAGAGAAGGGGAGTTTTGGTCGACTCTGCCAGGTTTTTGCACTAAGTCAGATCCGTAATGCCAGCGGGACTGAGTCGCTTTTGCGTGCCGTGGTCCTGGAGGCCTGCTCGGACAGAGCGGTCCTTCGGGTCCCGCGGGAAGGGGCATTTCATGTTCCTCTGCGGGAGGTGATCCATTTTCTGCGGGAAATGGCGAGCCCCTTCGGCTACAAGAGTGTGTAGGTCCCGCTCAACAGTCTACGTCCTTAACCATCGGGGACTTTGTAGATTTTGCCCAAAATCGCTCTCCGCAGAACAGAGCGTGAGGTCTCCGCGGCGGAGGCCGGAAAAGGTGCGAGGTGAGCGGCATGGTATGACTGGGCTCGTGCCGCTCACTGCTACCCGGAGCGTGGCGCCCTCCGGGTAAAAAGCTAGCCGGGGCGAGTAGGTGGGTTGACGGGCGCATAAGCAACGCCGTCCCCGCCGTACAAGGTGCCGGTGGCCTGGCGAACCACCGGCGTAAGGCTAGCCAGGGCGTACCGCGGGGCAGAGGGCGCATAAGCCACGCTCTCTCTCCATCCCACCAGCACAAGCGAAAAATTTTCAAAGTGTGGGAGAACCGGCTTCCCGACCGGTGGCACTCTGCCTCTCTCTGCCGCCCTCCTGGAAGCGTCCTCGGTCACTCGGAGTACGGCAGATTTAAGAGCTCCGGAATGGTGAAAAAGAACCGGAGAGAGGGCGACTCCGGCTTCTCTCTGCCGGGCGAGGACCACCGCAGGCGGCGGGGACCTCTGACAGGAGGCGGCGCTGCGGGCAGGCTTTCTAAGTGCCTGGGCTTTTGGCCTCGGCGAAAGTCGAAAAAATTATGCGGTCGGAGCTTTCTGCCCTGGCCGGGGAAGGCTCACCGCCGGCGGCTGCCAACCCCTGGCTTGCCCGCTGGATGCCCTTTCGGAGGCTGCTGAAAAAGAACTGTCAGGCGGGCACCTCTCGGAAGAACCGCAGACCAAAACGACCGGTAAAAATTTTGGGCGATCCGACCCGTAGTGCACCTTCGGCGGCAGAGAAAAGCAACAAAAATACCGGTCAGAGAAGGGGAGTTTTGGTCGACTCTGCCAGGTTTTTGCACTAAGTCAGATCCGTAATGCCAGCGGGACTGAGTCGCTTTTGCGTGCCGTGGTCCTGGAGGCCTGCTCGGACAGAGCGGTCCTGCGGGTCCCGCGGGAAGGGGCATTTCATGTTCCTCTGCGGGAGGTGATCCATTTTCTGCGGGAAATGGCGAGCCCCTTCGGCTACAAGAGTGTGTAGGTCCCGCTCAACAGTCTACGTCCTTAACCATCGGGGACTTTGTAGATTTTGCCCAAAATCGCTCTCCGCAGAACAGAGCGTGAGGTCTCCGCGGCGGAGGCCGGAAAAGGTGCGAGGTGAGCGGCATGGTATGACTGGGCTCGTGCCGCTCACTGCTACCCGGAGCGTGGCGCCCTCCGGGTAAAAGGCTAGCCGGGGCGAGTAGGTGGGATGACGGGCGCATAAGCAACGCCGTCCCCGCCGTACAAGGTGCCGGTGGCCTGGCGAACCACCGGCGTAAGGCTAGCCAGGGCGTACCGCGGGGCAGAGGGCGCATAAGCCACGCTCTCTCTCCATCCCACCAGCACAAGCGAAATATTTTCAAAGTGTGGGAGAACCGGCTTCCCGACCGGTGGCACTCTGCCTCTCGCTGCCGCCCTCCTGGAAGCGTCCTCGGTCACTCGGAGTACGGCAGATTTAAGAGCTCCGGAATGGTGAAAAAGAACCGGAGAGAGGGCGACTCCGGCTTCTCTCTGCCGGGCGAGGACCACCGCAGGCGGCGGGGACGTCTGACAGGAGACGGCGCTGCGGGCAGGCTTTAAAAGTGCATGGGGTTTTGGCCTCGGCAAAAGTCGAAAAAATTATGCGGTCGGAGCTGTCTGCCCCGGCCGGGGAAGGCTCACCGCCGGCGGCTGCCAACCCCTGGCTTGCCCGCTGGATGCCCTTTCGGAGGCTTCTGAAAAAGAACTGTCAGGCGGGCACCTCTCGGAAGAACCGCAGACCAAAACGACCGGTAAAAATTTTGGGCGATCCGACCCGTAGTGCACCTTCGGCGGCAGAGAAAAGCAACAAAAATACCGGTCAGAGAAGGGGAGTTTTGGTCGACTCTGCCAGGTTTTTGCACTAAGTCAGATCCGTAATGCCAGCGGGACTGAGTCGCTTTTGCGTGCCGTGGTCCTGGAGGCCTGCTCGGACAGAGCGGTCCTGCGGGTCCCGCGGGAAGGGGCATTTCATGTTCCTCTGCGGGAGGTGATCCATTTTCTGCGGGAAATGGCGAGCCCCTTCGGCTACAAGAGTGTGTAGGTCCCGCTCAACAGTCTACGTCCTTAACCATCGGGGACTTTGTAGATTTTGCCCAAAATCGCTCTCCGCAGAACAGAGCGTGAGGTCTCCGCGGCGGAGGCCGGAAAAGGTGCGAGGTGAGCGGCATGGTATGACTGGGCTCGTGCCGCTCACTGCTACCCGGAGCGTGGCGCCCTCCGGGTAAAAGGCTAGCCGGGGCGAGTAGGTGGGATGACGGGCGCATAAGCAACGCCGTCCCCGCCGTACAAGGTGCCGGTGGCCTGGCGAACCACCGGCGTAAGGCTAGCCAAGGGCGTACCGCGGGGCAGAGGGCGCATAAGCCACGCTCTCTCTCCATCCCACCAGCACAAGCGAAAAATTTTCAAAGTGTGGGAGAACCGGCTTCCCGACCGGTTGCACTCTGCCTCTCGCTGCCGCCGTCCTGGAAGCGTCCTCGGTCACTCGGAGTACGGCAGATTTAAGAGCTCCGGAATGGTGAAAAAGAACCGGAGAGAGGGCGACTCCGGCTTCTCTCTGCCGGGCGAGGACCACCGCAGGCGGCGGGGACGTCTGACAGGAGACGGCGCTGCGGGCAGGCTTTAAAAGTGCATGGGGTTTTGGCCTCGGAGAAAGTCGAAAAAATTATGCGGTCGGAGCTGTCTGCCCCGGCCGGGGAAGGCTCACCTCCGGCGGCTGCCAACCCCTGGCTTGCCCGCTGGATGGCCTTTCGGAGGCTGCTGAAAAAGAACTGTCAGGCGGGCACCTCTCGGAAGAACCGCAGACCAAAACGACCGGTAAAAATTTTGGGCGATCCGACCCGTAGTGCACCTTCGGCGGCAGAGAAAAGCAACAAAAATACCGGTCAGAGAAGGGGAGTTTTGGTCGACTCTGCCAGGTTTTTGCACTAAGTCAGATCCGTAATGCCAGCGGGACTGAGTCGCTCTTGCGTGCCGTGGTCCTGGAAGCCTGCTCGGACAGAGTGGTCCTTCGGGTCCCGCGGGAAGGGGCATTTCATGTTCCTCTGCGGGAGGTGATCCATTTTCTGCGGGAAATGGCGAGCCCCTTCGGCTACAAGAGTGTGTAGGTCCCGCTCAACAGTCTACGTCCTTAACCATCGGGGACTTTGTAGATTTTGCCCAAAATCGCTCTCCGCAGAACAGAGCGGGAGGTCTCCGCGGCGGAGGCCGGAAAAGGTGCGAGGTGAGCGGCATGGTATGACTGGGCTCGTGCCGCTCACTGCTACCCGGAGCGTGGCGCCCTCCGGGTAAAAGGCTAGCCGGGGCGAGTAGGTGGATTGACGGGCGCATAAGCAACGCCGTCCCCGCCGTACAAGGTGCCGGTGGCCTGGCGAACCACCGGCGTAAGGCTAGCCAAGGGCGTACCGCGGGGCAGAGGGCGCATAAGCCACGCCGTCCCCGCTGTACAAGGTGCCGGTGGCCTGGCGAACCACCGGCGTAAGGCTAGCCAAGGGCGTACCGCGGGGCAGAGGGCGCATAAGCCACGCTCTCTCTCCATCCCACCAGAACAAGCGAAAAAATTTCAAAGTGTGGGAGAACCGGCTTCCCGACCGGTGGCACTCTGCCTCTCGCTGCCGCCCTCCTGGAAGCGTCCTCGGTCACTCGGTGTCCGGCAGATTTCAGAGCTCCGGAATGGTGAAAAAGAACCGGTGAGAGGGCGAATCCGGCTTCTCTCTGCCGGGCGAGGACCACCGCAGGCGGCAAGGGACGTCTGCCAGGAGACGGCGCTGCGGGCAGGCTTTAAAAGTGCATGGGGTTTTGGCCTCGGCGAAAGTCGAAAAAATTTTGCGGTCGGAGCTGTCTGCCCCGGCCGGGGAAGGCTCACCGCCGGCGGCTGCCAACCCCTGGCTTGCCCGCTGGATGCCCTTTCGGAGGCTGCTGAAAAAGAACTGTCAGGCGGGCACCTCTCGGAAGAACCGCAGACCAAAACGACCGGTAAAAATTTTGGGCGATCCGACCCTCAGTGCACCTTCGGCGGCAGAGAAAAGCAACAAAAACACCGGTCAAAGAAGGGAGGTTTTGGTCGACTCTGCCTGGTTTTTGCACTAAGTCAGATCCGTAATGCCAGCGGGACTGAGTCGCTTTTGCGTGCCGTGGTCCTGGAGGCCTGCTCGGACAGAGCGGTCCTTCGGGTCCCGCGGGAAGGGGCATTTCATGTTCCTCTGCGGGAGGTGGTCCATTTTCTGCGGGAAATGGCGAGCCCCATCGGCTACAAGAGTGTGTAGGTCCCGCTCAACAGTCTACGTCCTTAACCATCGGGGACTTTGTAGATTTTGGCAGAAATCGCCCCCCGCAGGTCCTAGCGGGAGGTCTCCGCGGCGGAGGCCGGAGAGGGCGCGAGGTGAGCGGCATGGTATGACTGGGTTCGTGCCGCTCACTGGTACCCGGAGCGTGGCGCCCTCCGGGTAAAAGGCTAGCCGGGGCGAGTAGGTGGGTTGACGGGCGCATAAGCCACGCCGTCCCCGCCGTACAAGGTGCCGGTGGCCTGGCGAACCACCGGCGTAAGGCCAGCCAGGGCGGACCGCGGGGCAGAGGGCGCATAAGCCACGCTCTCTCTCCATCCCACCAGAACAAGCGAAAAATTTTCAAAGTGTGGGAGAACCGGCGACCCGACCGGTGGCACTCTGCCTCTCGCTGCCGCCCTCCTGGAAGCGTCCTCGGTCACTCGGTGTCCGGCAGATTTCAGAGCTCCGGAATGGTGAAAAAGAACCGGAGAGGGGGCGACTCCGGCTTCTCTCTGCCGGGCGAGGACCACCGCAGGCGGCAAGGGACGTCTGACAGGAGACGGCGCTGCGGGCAGGCTTTAAAAGTGCATGGGGTTTTGGCCTCGGCGAAAGTCGAAAAAATTTTGCGGTCGGAGCCGTCTGCCCCGGCCGGGGAAGGCTCACCGCCGGCGGCTGCCAACCCCTGGCTTGCCCGCTGGATGGCCTTTCGGAGGCTGCTGAAAAAGAACTGTCAGGCGGGCACCTCTCGGAAGAACCGCAGACCAAAACGACCGGTAAAAATTTTGGGCGATCCGACCCTCAGTGCACCTTCGGCGGCAGAGAAAAGCATCAAAAATACCGGTCAAAGAAGCGAGGTTTTGGTCGACTCTGCCAGGTTTTTGCACAAAGTGTTGGCATCGTGCGGCGTCGCGCTTTGCCGTACCGTATCCCCAATGGAGCGGCGCCCGGCGGGGTAGGCTAGCCATGTGAGGTCGAGGGCGGGAGGACGGGACGTAAGCCAGGCCGTTCTCCACAAGAAATTCCGGACGCGGAGACCCCTTCTCCGCCCTACGGTCCCCAATGGGGTGGCGCCCGGCGGGTGAGGCTAGCCATGGGAGGACGGGACGTAAGCCAGGCCGTTCTCCACAAGAAATTCCGTACGCGGAGACCCTTCTCCGCCCTACGGTCCCCAATGGGGTGGCGCCCGGCGGGTGAGGCTAGCCATGTGAGGTCGAGGGCGGGAGGACGGGACGTAAGCCAGGCCGTTCTCCACAAGTAAATTCCGGACGCGGAGACCCCTTCTCCGCCCTACGGTCCCCAATGGGGTGGCGCCCGGCGGGTGAGGCTAGCCGTGTGAGGTCGAGGGCGGGAGGACGGGACGTAAGCCAGGCCGTTCTCCACAAGTAAATTCCGGACGCGGAGACCCCTTCTCCGCCCTACGGTCCCCAATGGGGTGGCGCCCGGCGGGTGAGGCTAGCCATGTGAGGTCGAGGGCGGGAGGACGGGACGTAAGCCAGGCCGTTCTCCACAAGTAAATTCCGGACGCGGAGACCCCTTCTCCGCCCTACGGTCCCCAATGGGGTGGCGCCCGGCGGGTGAGGCTAGCCGTGTGAGGTCGAGGGCGGGAGGACGGGACGTAAGCCAGGCCGTTCTCCACAAGTAAATTCCGGACGCGGAGACCCCTTCTCCGCCCTACGGTCCCCAATGGGGTGGCGCCCGGCGGGTGAGGCTAGCCATGTGAGGTCGAGGGCGGGAGGACGGGACGTAAGCCAGGCCGTTCTCCACAAGTAAATTCCGGACGCGGAGACCCCTTCTCCGCCCTACGGTCCCCAATGGGGTGGCTCCCGGCGGGTGAGGCTAGCCATGTGAGGTCGAGGGCGGGAGGACGGGACGCAAGCCAGGCCGTTCTCCACAAACTCCCAGCGGTAGAGTCTCGGCTCTCCGCTCTTTTGATCGATCTGACACAGCGCGATCCGGCGGGGCAGGGCACTTTGCTCGGTCAGGGGTATTGGCCCCGGCCGGTTTATGGTAAAGCGTTCCTTAGCCTCAGTCTTGGTCGCGCATCAATCCCCCGCTCCCCGTGAGCGGCTGTCGTCCTCTGCCTAAGGTTGTGTAGCGCGGTGCCAGTGTGGTCCTCGCACGGCCCCGCTCCTGCCACAGCGGTAGGACTCTCTGCTTCGGCTGAGGTTTGCTACGAAGCGTATGGAACGGGCGTACTCCACCGTACCGTGGGTGGGGGGCGGCGGCGGCGGCGGCAGCGTCCAGCGCGGAGCTCCGGCTCCCGCGGCAGCGCCTCGCCTAGTGTCCCTCGGGCAAGTCCAATCGCCCCCCGCCCGGTCGGAGAGCGCAGACACACCTCTGTGTCCACGGTTTATTTCCGCAGCACGAAAAGGGACGGCTCCCGCCTGCTCCTCGCGGCGGCGACGAGGCTTAGACCCACCGTGGCGTATCCGCGGTAGGTATGCTCGTCGGTCGGAGGAGCGGTTGCGGTCGAGTGGTCCCCAGTGTACCCTGTTAGCGCTGCCCGCCTACGCCTGAAGAGCTGCGGACCGAGAAAAAGGTTCGCTCCGCTGCTGACGGCGAAGCGCGCGGCACGCCGCGGAAGAGGAGAGGGAGCGGTCGCCCCCGGGGCGGCTCCCCTCCGAGTCCGGCAGAAGCAGAGATTGTAGCGGAGGGGGGGTTTCTAAATTCCCCGGGCGTGTTATCCCCAGCGGTAGCCTTTGAACTCTTCAACCGCAAGCACGATCGCACGTTCACAGCACCCGTCACTAGGAGCCGGGCCAGAGGCGGGCGGCAGACGAAACCGACATGAGCGCTTAAGGGTATTGCACCCCCGGCGCCCAGACCCTGGAAATTGAGTCTGCCCCCAAAGCCCACCCGCGTCCTCCTTGGCGCTCCCGGAGTACATGGTCGTAGATGGGCCATCGGTCGCTAATGCCAAACTGCGTCCCAGGGGTGCGTCCCCTCTGACCAACGGCAGACCCATCCCTCTCGCCAATCCGCGGATCCCCGCCAGGTCCCGAACAGGGCTCGTCCTTTAGCGTTTCAAATGCGCCCTCCCCGCCATACGAGGGGTTGAGGACCGTAGCCTTCCCTTACGAGAGGCACCAGGGGTGCGCCTGCTCGAGGGCCCGGCCGTGGGCGTAACGCTTGGGCCGCCCGGGGGAGTCGGTAGACCATGGGAGACCAACACTCGCACACGAACGTTGCCCGTGCTTTTGTGGAAGAGAGCTTCTTGCGAGGTTGTCGCTGCGGTGGCGCCCGGACAAACCCTATCCCTAAAACTTCTGGGGAATTGGCGTCTAAGCCTGCACCCTGCTCGGTATCCCTGCACCCACGAAGGGGGCCGTGGAAGGCTTGGGGTCGCGCCGGCGAAACCGACCGGATGCCCGGGGTACTGAACCCCCGGGGTCCCACCCTGGAAATTGAGCCGTCCGACCCCGCCACGTCTTCCTAGTGCTCTCCTTGGCTCCCCCGCCTGTGGGCATCGTTAGGGGCTGCGGTCATCAGCGCCGGCTAAGCTTCGGCAACACGGCCGACCCACCCCTTCGGCGCCTGGGGGTGCCTGGTCCCAGTCCGGGCCGTTCCGTAGGGGCGGCTATCCCTTACATGAGGGACTCGGTGCGTCCGCTCGGGCTGCGGGGCTCCGGCTCCGACAGCCGGGGAGCTGGTTTTGACCGCGGGCCTCCACGGGAACCGGCAGGGGCCGGACTAGGCGTCAAGCCGAAAATAACCCCGGCACCCTCTGCTTCCAAAGCGAGGGGACCTTTGGCCGAGCGGGGGCACCGGAAGCCGAACCGACCCCAACCCCTCTTCTTACCCCAGGGCTGGGCTGACCAATCCCCTGATCGGGTCTAAAATGGAAGAAGGGGATTCGAGGGAAGGGGCTGGCGGAAGGCAGTTGCCCGACGGAGTAGGCGAAGGCCAGGCCGTTTCCGAGTCCCGAGCAGAGGAGGGCGAACTCGGCTCTTCATCGACCGACGGCGAGGCGAGGGCGGTGGCTGCCGCGGGGAAGACTCCATTGCTCGTCAGCGCGCTAGGAGCGGGGCCGACTGGCTGCTCGGGGTATGGCATCCCCGGGGGCCCACCCTGGAAATCTTCGCTCCTCAGCCGCTGCAGGTTATAAGGTCCCGCCGCGCGTAAGCGCTCAACTCTCCGACCCACGGATGTCGAGCCCATGGTGAGCCGGCCGTTTCGTACGGGGAAAAGGGGTCCTCTGGCCCCACATCGATCGAGGGGGTTTAGATCCGCGGAGGCACGCACCGCGAGGCGAATCGCTGCTTTTCCCCAAGAGGTTAACCTTCAAACCA